>NC_059228.1:15442212-15529712 GCF_020615455.1 Coregonus clupeaformis
CTCTCTGTCTGGTTTCATTCTCCTCACCTCTCTGTCTGGTTTCACTCTCCTCACCTCTCTGTCTGGTTTCACTCTCCTCACCTCTCTGTCTGGTTTCACTGTCCTCACCTCTCTGTCTGGTTTCACTGTCCTCACCTCTCTGTCTGGTTTCACTCTCCTCACCTCTCTGTCTGGTTTCACTGTCCTCACCTCTCTGTCTGGTTTCACTCTCCCTACCTCTCTGTCTGGTTTCACTGTCCTCACCTCTCTGTCTGGTTTCACTGTCCTCACCTCTCTGTCTGGTTTCACTCTCCTCACCTCTCTGTCTGGTTTCACTCTCCTCACCTCTCTGTCTGGTTTCACTCTCCTCACCTCTCTGTCTGGTTTCATTCTCCTCACCTCTCTGTCTGGTTTCACTCTCCTCACCTCTCTGTCTGGTTTCATTATCCTCACCTCTCTGTCTGGTTTCACTCTCCTCACCTCTCTGTCTGGTTTCACTCTCCTCACCTCTCTGTCTGGTTTCACTCTCCTCACCTCTCTGTCTGGTTTCACTCTCCTCACCTCTCTGTCTGGTTTCATTATCCTCACCTCTCTGTCTGGTTTCACTGTCCTCACCTCTCTGTCTGGTTTCACTGTCCTCACCTCTCTGTCTGGTTTCACTCTCCTCACCTCTCTGTCTGGTTTCATTCTCCTCACCTCTCTGTCTGGTTTCACTCTCCTCACCTCTCTGTCTGGTTTCACTCTCCTCACCTCTCTGTCTGGTTTCACTGTCCTCACCTCTCTGTCTGGTTTCACTCTCCTCACATCTCTGTCTGGTTTCACTCTCCTCACATCTCTGTCTGGTTTCACTCTCCTCACCTCTCTGTCTGGTTTCATTCTCCTCACCTCTCTGTCTGGTTTCACTTTCCTCACCTCTCTGTCTGGTTTCACTCTCCTCACCTCTCTGTCTGGTTTCACTCTCCTCACCTCTCTGTCTGGTTTCATTCTCCTCATCCCTCCTCTCCTCCATCTCTCTCCCATCTTTCCTCATCTCTCTCCATCCCTTTCTCCTCCTCATTCCCCATCCCTCCCCCCTATTCTGATCATCCCCACCTCTCCTCTCTCCCCCCTTCCCCATCTCTCCCCTCTTCACCCATCCCATCTCTCCCCCCTTATCTCCCCTCTCCCCTCTCCCCCCTTCTCCATCTCTCCCCTCTCCCCATCTCTCCCCTCGCCCCCCTTCTCCATCTCCCCCCCTTCTCCATCTCTCCCCCTTCTCCATCTCTCCCCTCTCCCCCCTTCTCCATCTCGCCCCTCTCCCCCCTTCTCCATCCGCCACATATCCTCTACCGTTGTGGCTCTAATGGCGTCTCCTTACTTACGGATCTCACATCCTCTTATCTCTGCAGACATACTTCAATGATAATATCCTCACCCTGATCCGGACGCTGGTGACTGGGGGAGCCACCCCAGAGCTAGAGGCTCTATTGGCAGAGGAGAACGCCCTGCAAGGGGGCTACAGCACGCCACAGACACTGGCCAACCGAGACAGGTGTCGTGTGGCCCAACTGGCCCTGTACGATGGGCCCTTTGCCGACTTGGGGGTAAGTGAATGTTTAAACGGAGCTGACAGGTTTTGGCACTCCCCAGCAGCACCCATCCCGCCTGCTCGGCTCCTCACGGCACTTAATACAAAGTGAAGAATAATAGAACACGCAAAGGGTGCTCTGCTTAGGAGGAGGAAGGAGGGTTCTGGAGTGTGTGTGTTAGAGCTGGGTGATATGGAAAAAAATCCATATCACGATTAATTGACCAATTTTTTGCTATAACGATAAATCAGAGGTAAATAACGCTAAATTATTTTGAGGGAGATGCTAGAGCTGAGCGATATGGACAAAAAGTAATATCGCAATAAATGTAACTGTTTTGCTCGATAACAACAAATACAACAATCATTTATTTTATTCTATGGACAATTACTTTACATTACAAGCAGCAGTGCTCTAGAATAGTTTTTTTTTTCTCCAGTTCCAAGTAAGACAACTGAGATGGTAGCCTATAATTAAAAAAGTAAGCTATTTCATCTAACATATCCAGGAAATGCATGATTGATATTTTGATGTGCAACCTCCAGAGTCATCAGATTTCATTTTGGCTCGTCAGAGAATTTGCCAACATCTTTGTGCATATTGGCCTATAGGCTATATTATTTACCACCTGAGGAAGTGGGAACTCAAAACACTTAGATCTAGATTGCTAACTCTAAATATGATATTGTTGCTAGATAGCCATGTAGACTAATTGATTAATCTATCAGTAAATGTAGGCTAATGTCCTACAAAAACTTTCCAGCGCTAGGCCTAGGCTACTTGCTGTAGGCCTATTCACTGCAAATGATGTGCTCTGGTCCGCGATGCAACAAAACCATATTATACTACAGCCTACTCCGGTTGTAAAGTGGTGCCATGAACTCAATAATAAGAAGTGAGATATACATGATATACTCACAGAAAGCTGTGACTGTCCTCTCTGTAACTAGAACAACAGTAGTTGCTTTGAAAACTGTATTTTTCCTGAAATAGCATTTTGAGCAAAGGTCATATGCTTGTGCTTCTCAGAATGCATCTCTCCCTCCTCCGTGTCACAGTGGGGAGAAGGAGTGAGATTCAGCAGTCGACAGTGAAACGGGGACAGGCAGATACTTTCATAGCAGGAATCAACATAATGCATAATATTACTGTTGACCAAATAATGGTTTTAGAACAATCTCTCTACAGGAATGTTGTGTAGCCAAATCACCGAAAATTACCGACGTAAACAAAATGCTTCGGAAGGCAATGTCGGTGTCTGTAATTTTCTGTTTATCGTCCCATCATTACTGTGTGTGTGTTCTGGGATGAAGAATGTCTCTTTAATTTAGTTTTTTAATTGTTACTGTGTGCATCGGATTCTGAAGTAACGGCGTGTCACAAAGTGAAAGGATGTTGTTTTGTGTCATTTCCTACATTATTTAAAGGACATTTTTACACTGTAAAAAATTCAATTTCTGGCAAATATTTGTTAGGCACAAGAAATCTCCCCAAAACGCACATCAGAACGTATCCAGGGCACTGCAGTTTGACATTTTCAAAGACTTGCATTATTTTGTCATTTAGACAAATGATTGCACTTTATAAGCCAACACACCCTGATGTTGTTGTTTTTGAGTTATCATTTGTTGTTTTCCAGGATGGCGGTTGCTATGGGGATTTGTTCTGTAAAGCATTGAAGACATACAACATGTTGTGCTTCGGAATCTACAGATTGAGAGACGCTCACCTTGCTACGCCTAGCCAGTGTACCAAACGGTGAGACCGTCACTGTCACTGTGTGTCTTTAACGTGTTACATCCATCCCTCTCACTGTCACTGTGTGTCTTTAACGTGTTCCATCCATCCATCCCTCTCACTGTCACTGTGTGTCTTTAACGTGTTACATCCTTCCCTCTCACTGTCACTGTGTGTCTTTAACGTGTTCCATCCATCCCTCTCACTGTCACTGTGTGTCTTTAACGTGTTCCATCCATCCCTCTCACTGTCACTGTGTGTCTTTAACGTGTTCCATCCATCCCTCTCACTGTCACTGTGTGTCTTTAACGTGTTACATCCATCCCTCTCACTGTCACTGTGTGTCTTTAACGTGTTCCATCCATCCCTCTCACTGTCACTGTGTGTCTTTAACGTGTTCCATCCATCCCTCTCACTGTCACTGTGTCACAACATTAGCTGTTTTCCATAATATTATTAGCAGTTATTAATATTATATTATTTATACTGTTTATTGAAGACACTTTTGTTATTAGATAACTCTACAAACTAGATGCGTTTCGACTTCAGGCCTCTAACACAGAGAAACATTTTTATTTTAAATAAGTCTGGTTTTGAAGTCTTCTAACTGATTCGATTTCAACCCTGTTGATGTATTTGTTTTTATAAACTGGGTGGTTCGAGCCCTGAATGCTGATTGGCTAAAAGCTGTGGTATATCAGACCGTATACCACGGGTATGACAACACAATTATTTTTACTGCTCTAATTACGTTGGTAACCAGTTTATAAGAGCAATAAGGCGTCTTAGGGGTTTTTGTTATATGGCCAATATACCACGGCTAAGGACTGTATCCAGGCACTCCGCGTTGCGTCGCGCTTAAGAACATCCTTAGCCGTGGTATATTGGCCACACCCCCTCTGGCCTTATATAGACACTGACTAATCAGTATTGTTCTGTTTTCTACCAACTCCTGTCCTGTCCCGTCCTGTCTACAGGTATGTGATCACCAACCCTCCGTATGAGTTTGAGCTGGTCCCCACAGACCTGATCTTCTGCCTGATGCAGTTTGACCACAATGCGGGCCAGTCTCGGACCAGCCTCTCCCACAGCTCCCACTCCTCCCATTCCTCCAGCAAAAAGAGCTCGTCTGTCCACTCCATCCCCACAGCCAACCGGCAGAACCGCAGCAGCAAGCCCCGGGAGGCCAGCCACAAACAGAAGTAGGTGGAGGAGATGTTTGTTGTGTGTTTGTGTGTCTGTGTCTGTGTGTGTGTTGTGAATGTGTAGTATGTGTTCCCAATCTATGTTTGTTTTTGGGTGTTGTGTCTATGTAAGAGGTGTGTGTGTGTGTGTGTGTGTGTGTGTGTGTGTGTGTGTGTGTGTGTGTGTGTGTGTGTGTGTGTGTGTGTGTGTGTGAGACACTGTTTGGGTCAGTTATCCCTGTCTGTGTGTTTGTTGGGGTTTGGGTTTTGTTTCTGAGATTTTGTGCTCAATGTCAACGTCATGTTTGTGCAATGTTTGCTCCATAACCATCAGCATGTGGTCCTTGCTCTGACATCTCAGCCTGCCTCCATAGCTACTGTACCGTGATCTAGTTAATGGAACTAAGGGGAAACTTTGATGTGCATTGTTTTTACCGAAACACTCGCTTAACAATTTCCTCTGACCTCATTGAACCTGTATTTAAGCATTAATTTAAGAACGCAAAATACCACCGAAAGAAGATAAGGAACATTGACATAGAAAGACCTATCATATGTTGTCTTTGTACCAGGCCGGTGACGGGCATGGCAGGCATTTTTGCTAGATCTGTTTGTCTCGATAAGACACAGTGCATTCGGAATGTATTCAGACCCCTTGACTTCTTCCACATTTTGTTACGTTACAGCCTTATTCTAAAATGGATTAAAAAGTTTATTTTCCTCAACCCCATAATGACAACGCTAAACAGTTTTTTAGAAATGTTTGCTAATTTATAAAAAAATACTAAACTGAAATATCACATTTACATAAGTATTCAGACCCTTTACTCAGTACTTTGTTGAAGCACCTTTGGCAGTGATTACAGCCTTGAGTCTTCTTGGGTATGACGCTAAAAGCTTGGCACACCTGTATTTGGGGAGTTTCTTCCATTCTTCTCTGCATATCCTCTCAAGCTCTGTCAGGTTGGATGGGGAGCGTCGCTGCACAGCTATTTTCAGGTCTCTCCAGAGATTTTAGATCGGGTTCAAGTCCGGGCTCTGGCTGGGCCACTCAAGGACATTCAGAGACTTGTCCCGAAGTCACTCCTGCGTTGTCTTGGCTGTGTGCTTAGGGTCGTTGTCCTGTTGGAAGGTGAACCTTCGCCCCAGTCTGAGGTCCTGATCGCTCTGGAGCAGGTTTTCATCAAGGATCTCTTTGTACTTTGCTCTGTTCATCTTTCCCTCGATCCTGACTAGTCTCCCAGTCCCTGCCGCTGAAAAACATCACCACAGTATGATGCTGCCACCACCATGCTTCACCGTAGGGATGGTGCCAGGTTTCCTCCAGACGTGATACTTGGCATTCAGGCCAAAGAGTTCAATCTTGGTTTCATCAGACCAGAGAATCTTGTTTTTAATGATCTGAGAGTCCTTTAGATGCACTTTGGCAAACTCCAAGCAAGCTGTCATGTGCCTTTTACTGAGGAGTGGCTTCCTTCTGGCCATTCTAGGAAGAGTCTTGGTTGTTCCAAACTTCGTCCATTTAAGAATGATGGAGGCCACTGTGTTCTTGGGGACCTTCAATGCTGCAGAAATGTTTTGGTACCCTTCCCTAGATCTGTACTTCGACACAATCTTGTGTCGGAGCTCTACGGACAATTCCTTCGACCTCATGGCTTGGTTTTTGCTCTGACATGCACTGTCAACTGTGGGACCTTATATAGACAGGTGTGTCGAATCAATTGAATTTACCACAGGCGGACTTCAATCAAGTTGTTGAAACATCTCAAGGATGATCAATGGAAACAGGATACACCTGAGCTCAATTTCAAGTCTCATAGCAAAGGGGCTGAATACTTATGTAAATAAGGTATTTCTGTTGTTTATTTGTAATACATTTGCAAACATTTCTGAAAACTTGTTTTCGCTTTGTCATTGATGAGGATTTTATTTTATTTTAAGCATTTTAGAATAAGGCTGTAACGTAACACAATGTGGAAAAAGTCAAGGGGTCTGAATACTTTCTGGATGCACTGTATGTGTTTACTTTGACTCATATTGGTATAGCCTGCTTATTTGTTAGTATTCGTACCAACAGCATGCCATGGATATGGGTTGAATGTAACACGATGTACATAGACTAAATCTTTTACCCAACATGATCCCATTTTGACCAGAGAAGCTGACGTTCCAGATTGTCCATGAATGATAAACGTAATGAAACCATCCCAGTGTGGAGATCTGTCTGGTTATTGTGTCTGTTCTGTGACATGGCATGTCCATGGTCCTAGTTCTCCATCTCAAATGCTTATTTTTGGTTCTGTTTAAATTGTTTATGTGTTTTGCATAATATTAGAGAATATTATAATTTAAGTTATATTAAATGATAAGGAAGTAATAATTGTAAAACTACCCAGAGAATTTGATTATGATGATAAGAAAAGACATCATGCTACCAACTACTCCCTGAACAGTGATAGATCATTTATGAACGTTCATTCTTAAGATTATAGACAACAGATCAATTGCAATGTCTTGGTGTCATTTTAAATGTCCCCAAGCATTTTCCTTCAATGCTTTTGCAAATATGGTGTCAAAGGGAGGCGAAGTGTAGGTGTTCAGTATCTAGAAACATTAACAGGGCTAAGGGAACATCTGACAAGTAGGGTTGGGGTCAATTTAGGAAGTCAACTGAAATAACATTTCACATTTCGGCAATGAGCACTTGATTACATTAGAAAATTATTAGAAAATAGTCAAATAGGTGTCAATGCTTACATAGAGTACAGCAAGAGATCCAGTCATGTCAGTGCTTGTGTTTGAGACGTGTTATTTGCCTTGTATAGACTGTAATACCTCACTTACTTAGATGACCTACTTCTCTTTCTGAAGTGCAACAAGGATGAATAGAATGAGCCAAGGTATGCAAGTTAACAATTCTGCATGTCCTACTATTACAATAGCAACCTTTACGTGGGGTTCTAATCATAACTTTGTCCCTGTGGAGATAGTTATGACAAGGGGAGGTTTTGTAGTCTTTTTGTTATTTTCCTGTAAGGATAAGTCATCATGCCTCAGTTTTGCTTTCGAACAAACTGAAAGAAAAATGGCTGCCGCTGCCTCTGCCCTCTCCCTGTCATGCCCAGGACCATCTCTTCCTGCCTTTCTGTTTTACCTGTTTTTACACACCTTCATTCACCTGATGCTTTTTCTTTGTTTTCTCCTGACAGAGCCTCTATTTTGTAAAATGTACTTATTATTTATCATGTTTTTTAGTTTCCTTTATTTCAACTTGAGACAAATTGCTTTGTGTGAGGTTTGTGTGTTTGCACATATTCTTTCCTATTGAATGTGATCAGATGACTGATGCAGATGTTGTCCAAGTGTTGGAAATATGTTGTAATCCAGATTCAGTATAACTCTATCAACTGGAGCCACAGAGAGACAGGGTGTTGCTTATCACACACTATGTAATACAAAACACAAACTGTAGACATTTGATTACCTAAAGATCATACCTCCGGTAGAGTAGGCTTAAAACCTCTTCATAACCCTGTGGTGGTTTCAGGCGATAGACATCTTGCTTCACTTCTGGCATAGTTTCAAAACATCAAACACTTGTGCTGTAACACACTAGCCTGAGCACTAAGTTGACTGACACACACACACACACACTCACATTCACACAGACCCACATGCACACACCCACCAAAGTTGAAATAACTTTACCTGGAAGGAAATTAAGTACCTGACTTGAAACCTATGACCCCTCATGGCGTTTTGGATTGGAACGTCATACATGCTATATAAGACTGCTACTTAAACTGAGACAGGAATATATGACATGACACCATGTAGATTATTCAACACTAACACTTTGTTTCTGCCCCATCCCTCCGCAGAAAGGAAATGGTTTACAGATGAAGCAGAAAATGCCTACCCACGGAACATTCAGATCAAGCCCATGAGCACTCACATGGCCAACCAAGTCAACCAATACAAATCCACTAGCAGTCTGATACCACCAATCAGAGAAGTTGAAGATGAATGCTGAATGCTGAAAACCAGGCCCCCTTGATGACTCGTGAGAAGTCTGGACGCTCTTATGAAAGGAGATGATGAGAGATGGCGAACGGGGATGATGATGATGATGATGATTCAATGGTCCCCACTCATTCTACAGATCAAGGGTTTCACATAAACACCACAACTGGAAGGGGCCTCCTATGTGTATACCTGTAATGTTACTTCCATGCTCTTCAATGGACAATGTTTTATTTATCAATCTTCCATAGAGTTGTACATAATGACAATCTAATAAGGATTGTACAGCCCCTCCCCCTTAGCACTTTTTGAAATGATTTGAAGTTGAAAAGAGAAGATTAAGTACTTCCTGTAATTATTTGCAATAGTTCACCACCTCTTCGTGTGACCAGACTCCATGGCTACTGTAGTTGAGGTTACTACTTGTTATTGGAGGATGAGGGTCACGGCAGTTCACTCATCACATCTCCCAAAGACGCCATTGGGGCTGACCGCTCATACACACCGTCTGTTTCGGTTCTATTTGCACTAAAACTGATCACGTTATTTTGCAACACGACAACGTGAAACATTGACATCTCCCCAAAAACAACACCCATCACAGAAAGTCTCAACTTTTTGGTTGTTGATTTGTTGAACGAGAGAAAAGCTGCTTGTCATTTGGAGAGATGTACAACTGTACTGTGTAAAGATCCATTACATCACTGCTTAGGGTATGCTACTGTATGTCATCACGCTGTTGAGTAATCATCTGAATGAATGAATTCCAGTCCTGCAGAATGAGATCATATTGTAAATCAGTTGTCTTGAGACTCAGAGTACTGTAAGAGACAGTTCTGGGATAAGCTGGCTGACAGTATATAGCTACACTGTACCTACATCTGTTCTGGTGATATCACAATGGATATGGATCATAATGATGTCTTTGACCGTGTTTCAAGCTCATATCATCGCATGGTGCCTGAGCCCTTTTATAACAATACAGCACAGATGATCAACTTAACCTGAAAACATGAAAGGGGTGAATGGACAACCTTGTCATATCCCTCATGTGCAAACATGAAAGGGGTGAATGGACAACCTTGTCTCGTCCCTTGTGAACACATAAATGGGGTGAAAGGACAGCCTTGGACAGCCTTGTACACATCTTGCATATGACATGTGTGTACTGTACGTGGCAGCAATGTGTCCCCTCAGTAAAAACATCTGAGTTAATGTCATCCTCTCTCCATCAGTGTGTCTGTGATGGTGGTTCAGCCTCTGAGGGAGCAGCATGTGGGATCAAGACTTCAAACATGAAAGACATAGAGGAACTAGCTCTGTCTGTTGGTTGCAGATCAACTAATGAACTAAGCAAATACTCACCATCATGCCCAGTCACATCACCGATAATACACCATCTATGATTGAGCTGAATAAATGTGAACAAACATTAGCTGTGTGCCCTAAAAATGTAAGGGAAGCATTTAAGCCCAAACCTTCTTTGCCATGTTATCTATGGCAAAAATTGGGATTTAAGAACAAAAGAATAAGCATATCATTTAAATGTTTTTTTGTCTGTTGAGAAATGTGCCACATCTTGAGAAATGTAATGCCACATATTGCGTAAAATGGGCATCAGTGGGTCCTCCTTTGACCAGAGCCACCACTGCCTGGCACAGGGTTGGTAACAGAGGCAGCAAAGAGCTTGGATGTTCTCCGCTGCCAATCCTAATGTCATCATGACACTTCTAAATACTATATAGGTAAACATTAAGGGAAAAGCTCAATCATAGTTTTGCCACTGATGACTATGAAGAACACTGGAGAATACTGCATGTATTCTTCATGTCATCCTGGTCAAGGCGCAATACAATGCATGTTAAAAATTGACAGTTTCTATTTGGTTTTTGATCCAAAGCAACCCAGACAGAGCTGCAGCCTTGGGGAGGAGAGGGTAGGGTTCACAGATGATCCAACTAAAAACTTAACCTGGATACTTTATACATACAAATATGATTATTTTATATTCATATGAGCATAATCATTTTGTACTTATTTTTACACATGACGTAGTGAGAAAAAATGTATGAAAGCAATCCATTGTTATCATTATTAGGCCTATAATTACATATCAGATTATTTTATTTCCAAATTAATCGCTGTATTTAACATAATCATACCAAAATGATTCATTTCAATTCTGAAATGCTTATAATTAGACATGCATCATTGAAGAAAAGTAGAAGTCCCCTCTTCTCTTATCCCTGATAAAGTATAGTGATTAAGGGCTCTATTCAATCTGTATCGCAGAAGTTCAACATTACAGTGTGATTGATATTTAAAGGCAATGTTCCCACTTTAGCAGAGAATGCATTCACGATAAATGCTGCATATGTCCAGCGGTAGAAAAAGTACCCAATTGTCAAGATACCTTAATAGAAAATGACTCAGGTAAAAGTGAAAGTCATCCAGTAAAATATTACTTGAGTAAAAGTCTAAAAGTATTTGGTTTTAAATATCAAAAGTAAAACTATAAATCATTTCAAATTCCTTATATTAAGCAAAACAGACGGCATTTTCTTGTTTTTTATTTATTTACGGATAGCCAGGGGCACACTCCAACACTCAGGCATAATTTACAAGCGAAGCATGTGTGTATTTGTGTTTAGTGAGTCCGCCAGATCAGAGGCAGTAGGGGATGACCAGGGTAAGTGTGTGAATTGTTGTCAAAAATATAAATAGTAAAGTACAGATACCCCAAAAAACTACTTAAGTAGTACTTTAAAGTATTTTTACTCAAGTACTTTACACCACTGCATATGTCGGCTCAATCAGAAATGACATTTCAATTTATATCGCACAATCTGTAACGCTTCAGTGATACAGATTGACTAGATCCCTAAGTCAATATTGTATAGGAGATAACATAAATCTAACGAGAGCCCTAAGTCAATATTGTATAAGAGATAACATAAATCTAACGAGAGCCCTAAGTCAATATTGTATAGGAGATAACATAAATCTAACGAGAGCCCTAAGTCAATATTGTGTAGGAGATAACATAAATCTAACGAGAGCCCTAAGTCAATATTGTATAGGAGATAACATAAATCTAACGAGAGCCCTAAGTCAATATTGTATAGGAGATAACATAAATCTAACGAGAGCCCTAAGTCAATATTGTGTAGGAGATAACATAAATCTAACGAGAGCCCTAAGTCAATATTGTGTAGGAGATAACATAAATCTAACGAGAGCCCTAAGTCAATATTGTGTAGGAGATAACATAAATCTAACGAGAGCCCTAAGTCAATATTGTATAGGAGATAACATAAATCTAACGAGAGCCCTAAGTCAATATTGTGTAGGAGATAACATAAATCTAACGAGAGCCCTAAGTCAATATTGTATAAGAGATAACATAAATCTAACGTGAGCCCTAAGTCAATATTGTATAGGAGATAACATAAATCTAACGAGAGCCCTAAGTCAATATTGTGTAGGAGATAACATAAATCTAACGAGAGCCCTAAGTCAATATTGTGTAGGAGATAACATAAATCTAACTTTAAGCTTCTGTCTCAACTGTTGAGTGCTCCTCAAAACGTAAATGGGCTTAGTTGAAGGACCTCTGTCTCAGACATCAGTATTCGTATTTGCTTGCAGATGAAAATGAGCAGTACGATAAGGTTTATCAATACAGCTACAAACAGAAACGTGACGTAAACAATCGCAAACGAACTCGAGTTTCAATGGGTGTAAGTAATACCCAGACAGAGAGACAATCGGAAAGGTGCATGAAGCTGGATCTGAGGCATTCAGCCATTCGTTCTGTTCTGAGAGTAAAACTGGGTGACCTCTACTCTCAATGATTGACCTAAATTAGGTCTCTTAGTAAGGAGAGATACACTGAAGTATTGTTTTGTGGGTGTATAATGTCATTCTTCATGGACGTGTTTCTAACTATGTGACAGAGAAAGATTGTTAGAACATCATTAGGTTGTTTGCAGTGAACAGATAGCCATGATATTACAGACTAAGATAATGTCTTTATAAAGACCTGTCATTCTCCAGAAAAAAATGTGTTGTGTATATTCAGCCATTATATAGACCACATGACTTTCTGAAGCAAAATGTCCTGAGCTTTCTGTCTGTCTATTGGGTGTGGTGCAACTCTACTGTGGCCTCATAAATATGTTGTCCTGACGTGAACTTCTGAAGCTTCTGTGCTTACATTGTTGTCACACTTTGTAGCAAGTATAATTATTTTCAGAAAATATGTTAGTAAAAATGTATAATTGGGTTGTTAATAACATATTTGCTAGCCTGAAACACAAGCAATTGATATTTGACACTGACAATGACTTGATTCATTATACATATGATTGACAAAGGACAAAATGATTGTTTTGTCACAAATGGGAAAAAAATTAAGAAACTTGACTTGAGCAGGTTTAACAGGACCTGGCTATATGAACCATCCCAGAGGTGCAGACATAAGGTGGTACCAGTTCAGCAAGGCTTATCACAATAAGAACACACTTAATTAGTTTTCTTGTTAAAGTCGTTTCTTTATCAGGGTTTACATTCCATTTTGTCAGCTCTTGTCATTTATGTTACCATAGTAATATCCATGGATTGTTTGAAACACATTTTTATTATTTGTTTACAGTTTTATTTTTTTATTCAGAAGTACTTAAATAAATATCACTTTACTCAGAAATGAAATGGTACAAATCACAACGCAAACAGATGCATACTTACAGAATAGTCCACCAGTGTATTTCATTGTATCTGAATGTTTTTTTCTTTTCAATACTTGTACCCACAATTTGTGTGACTGGTTTGACTCAAACTGGAAAAGATAACAACACTGGACTGATACCTGTTCTTCCATTCGTAGGTTTTTAAGCTTGATCTCTTTCTGGCACAAATACTCCACAATGATATGGTACGGTACTGCTGTATACCATATCATACGTTTGTACACGTCTTTGCAATGTACGTCTCTAAAGTTAGTGTTTTGAAGTGCCATGGAAAGTGTTGTTGAACAAAGCATCGTTCAGTCATTCACTGACTCATCAACTCCGAATGAGTAGGGATTGAGTTAGTTCCTCTCAGACAGGGAAGGAAATGTATGTGACTTATACTGGCATGGAGAACATCCAAGCCATCAATGCCTCCATGCCAGTAGAGTGCCAGGCAGTGCTGTAGGTCTAAAGGAGGGCCCATTTGAAGACCCACTATAGCGAAAAGTGGCATTGAAAAGGAGTGAACATGGGGCAGGGACACGGGGCTCATCAGCTCTCAACGTATCATACATCTGTGTTGGTTGTACTGTCTGTAGCTTAAGGTACCTATCTTGTTGTTAGAAGACTACAGGGAGAGATGTTAAAACATGTTTGTTGTGTGGTAGAAGGTCTGAATGACTGAAGGATGCACAGAGAGCACAGGCCAGGTTGTTTCATGTGCTCTGGAGTGTTTTAGTCCAGTTAAGAGTTAGGACTATGAAACTTCACACATTACTGTTACAGTATGTTACATATTTTTGTTTATCTATTTTGTTGCTGTAAAGGATGGATAAAATAACTTATTTGCTGGAAAATGTACTAGATGTAATAAAATATATAAAACTATGGGGGGATTTAAGTCTTAACAACACATTGAAATTGCAGGTGGCAATTTTGATGTTGATTTTGAGGAAAAAAATAAATAAGCATTTAAAAAAATTAATATTTGGGCTGCCTATCAGTTCGGGTGGAATTCAGGACATTGCTCTCACACGTCATATCTGATTCTTTGGCACATGGTCATTGCAGGAATCAGGAGTTTGACATAGCAGTCTACTTAGTTTGGATGGATACATGGATAATTTGATGGTGCTGAGTTGATCTACCTGACTGTCAAATATAATCCGCTGATAAATATACTGTCTTGTACAAAAGGTTTGTACATAAATTGTACATGGTTTCTTTTTGTATTTTCTCAAATTAAAATGGATGTATTTGTGTTCTAAAACTGGAACGTCTCCTCTCATTTCCTTCCAGCATTAGAAAATGTGTATATTCCATACAGTGATGCACGTTAGCATTAGGCGAAAATACACCATAGTGACAATATAATAAAGTACAGCAAGGAATTATTCCACAAGGGGAAATTAAGCAAATATACAGTGCATACAATAGTTAACATTAAAACAAACAACACAAAACATCTTGTTGATTACAAGTTCTGTCCATCGGAGTCTCCCCCCAGGATAATGTCCTACAAGAGCAGACTATCCTACACATATAAATATAATTAGAACATATATCATATTTATTATATCTCTGTGATCCAACAATTTCCTCCTGGATGCTGAATCATACACATCGACACGTACACATTATAAATAATATTATATTTATTATATCTGTGATCCTGTACAGGTACAATAAGACAAAATGGTGGTGGATGACATCTATTACATCGACCCTGTCTTTGATCCTGTCTTTGACCTTGGCTCTCCGGAGGGAGAGAGGAGAGGCTGAACTGAAGATGAATGTTTTACATTTTCCTGTAAGCCACCAATCCCCTGATTCATGCCTGCAGTAGCATCACACAGGCATTAGTCTGGATTTACGTTTCGTGACGTGCTATTACCTGATCCATCACTTACGCCTGTCAGCCTGTCAGTCAGACGGGATCCATGGTGATGGTCAGGAATGGGCCTGAGAACACATCAGTCTTTGCTCCTATATCAACATAGGGATGGATAAATAAAATATCAGCTGAGGAGATTGAATCTCTTTATGTGACGGTAAAAGGTGTTACCATCTCTGATTTATATTAGGCTTCATTACTGCTGCATTACTTAAATCACAATGTAGAGAAATATTATGATCTAGAGATGCTAAAGAAGTGTGTGTGTGTAGGGCTGGTGCTCCTTCTCCTCCTCTCAGTTGGTGTGTAATTTCACACTCCAACGTCAAGCAGCCGGACAGAAGGGGAATATATGACCCTCCTTGGCATTTGTCCTCATTTCTCTCTAAAATGTGCAAACACTATTACCCTTGGGTTATCTAAAGTGGTGTGGTGATGATTCAACGCCTGCCTGCCGCTTCTGCACTCCCTCAGTCTCACAACAAAACACAACACAACAAGCTGTAGATAGAAAAACAAGAGACAGAAAGGAAGATGTAGAACGAGAGAGAGAGAGAAAGAAAGAGGAAGATAAATACACAGAGAAAGAGAGAGAGGGTAAGAATGAGAGACTGACAAGGAAAACGAGGTAGAAGGAGAGAGAGAGATGGGTTGGAGATGTTGGTAGCTGTGTTGATTTGTAGTCTGATAAGGGTGACACCCAGGCGGCTGGAATTGATGGCTTGTTAGTGAGGATGGGCCCCTCTGTGAGATGTTTTCAAAATGATTGATTTACACTAAAGTGGCTCCTGGGGTGTGCACGCAGGCAGAACTGATGCAGATCGATCAAGCTGAAATTGATTGATCAGCCATTTAGCTTGGCAGTGTGTACTGAATGAACCCCCCCCCCCCCCCCTTTCCCTCCATTACCTCTCAATAAAACAGAGAAAGGGAGAAACATTAGCTAGCTACCCCTGGGCCTGTCTCATTATTCTGCTAGCAACACAACATGAACCAGGCGATATCTGAATATGCACCATACAGTAAGAGGAGCTGGTGTGATACGTTTATGACCATGTACTTGTTCTATGTAGATATTTTTTTATATACTTTTTACAATACAAAACATCCACATACAAACGACAACATACAGACGCACACAAACATCCACAACATCACCCCTGCCAGACCCATCTGCTCACCCCCCCATCTCCAGGGCCCGCATCACTCTCCACCACATGGCCTCAAACTGCACCATTTTGTTTCTCTCCATCGCCCACACTCTTTCAACATTTAGATAATAAAGCTTTTGACCTTCCATTGTCTTAATGATGGAGGATTGGTTGATTTCCATTTTTTAAGTATAGGTTTTTTCTAGATGATTGACGAGAAAAGTATCGTCCAACCGATCGGGTATCTCACTGTGTACTTTATTCTGTTATCAACGTGTCCCTCTGTGACTTGGAGATAAAGCGCAAAGACGCTGTCTAACCATACCTGCGCCTCGCAAGGAAAATGGGAATAATGCTCTTCTCTGTCATTTGGAGTCTTTCTTTGTGAGGTAAATAACTGGTCCTGATGTAAGTCAGTTTATACTGTGAAAAACACACAGCAATTGATGTTCAGTAAAGCAAAGGGCATTTTTTAAGAGAAAATCATCCCCTTTTATTTGAATTCTTGGTAACCTTTTATTCTGATAGGGGCCGATTCAGACTTAGGAAATGTACTACTTTCCTACACATGCCTTTCCTACGCACTTCTCAGTAGTTGGTATTCATCCTTGACTTATTCAGTTGCATAACTTGCTCTGCAGGTGTGGCTACCTTGCACACTCTAAATACATTTCATTCAACCACTGAAAACCCTCCTACTTGCCAACAGATGTTCTTGTGGAGTTTTCATTCAATTGGGGTTTCAGTACATTAATCTTAAACCATCCCTTTAAATATGCTACAGTGAGGGAAAAAAGTATTTGATCCCCTGCTGGTTTTGTACATTTGCCCACTGACAAAGACATGATCAGTCTATAATTTTAATGGTAGGTTTATTTGAACAGTGAGAGACAGAATAACAACAAAAGAATCCAGAAAAACGCATGTCAAAAATGTTATAAATTGATTTGCATTTTAATTAGGGAAATAAGTATTTGACCCCTCTGCAAAACATGACTTAGTCCTTGGTGGCAAAACCCTTGTTGGCAATCACAGAGGTCAGACGTTTCTTATAGTTGGCCACCAGGTTTGCACACATCTCAGGAGGGATTTTGTCCCACTCCTCTTTGCAGATCTTCTCCAAGTCATTAAGGTTTCAAGGCTGACGTTTGGCAACTCGAACCTTCAGCTCCCTCTACAGATTTTCTATGGGATTAAGATCTGGAGACTGGCTAGGCCACTCCAGGACCTTAATGTGCTTCTTCTTGAGCCACTCCTTTGTTGCCTTGGCCGTGTGTTTTGGGTCATTGTCATGCTGGAATACCCATCCACTACCCATTTTCAATGCCCTGGCTGAGGGAAGTAGGTTCTCATCCAAGATTTGACGGTACATGGCCCCGTCCATCGTCCCTTTGATGCGGTGAAGTTGTCCTGTCCCCTTAGCAGAAAAACACCCCCAAAGCATAATGTTTCCACCTCCATGTTTGACGGTAGGGATGGTGTTCTTGGGGTCATAGGCTGCATTCCTCCTCGAAACACGGCGAGTTGAGTTGATGCCAAAGAGCTCGATTTTGGTCTCATCTGACCACAACACTTTCACCCAGTTCTCCTCTGAATCATTCAGATGTTCATTGGCAAACTTCAGACGGCCCTGTATATGTGCTTTCTTGAGCAGGGGGACCTTGCGGGCGCTGCAGGATTTCAGTCCTTCACGGCGTAGTGTGTTACCAATTGTTTTCTTGGTGACTATGGTCCCAGCTGCCTTGAGATCGTTGACAAGATCCTCCCGTGTAGTTCTGGGTTGATTCCTCACCGTTCTCATGATCATTGCAACTCCATGAGGTGAGATCTTGCATGGAGCCCCAGGCCGAGGGAGATTGACAGGTCTTTTGTGTTTCTTCCATTTGCGAATAATGGCACCAACTGTTGTCACCTTTTCACCAAGCTGCTTGGCGATGGTCTTGTAGCCCATTCCAGCCTTCTGTAGGTCTACAATCTTGTCCCTGACATCCTTGGAGAGCTCTTTAGTCTTGGCCATGGTGGAGAGTTTGGAATCTGATTGATTGATTGCTTTTGTGGACAGGTGTCTTTTATACAGGTAACAAGCTGAGATTAGGAGCACTCCCTTTAAGAGTGTGCTCCTAATCTCAGCTCGTTACTTGTATAAAAGACACCTTGGAGCCAGAAATCTTTCTGATTGAGAGGGGATCAAACAGTTATTTCCCTAATTAAAATGCAAATCAATTTATAACATTTTTGACATGCGTTTTTCTGGATTCTTTTGTTGTTATTCTGTCTCTCACTGTTCAAATAAACCTACCATTAAAATTAGAGACTGATCATTTCTTTGTCAGTGGGCAAACGTACAAAATAAGCAGGGGATCAAATACTTTTTTCCCTCACTGTTAGAATTTTGTCCACAGACACGAGAATATATCGAGAGAATGGGTTTGTGCTCCGCTCCATAACGATTTAATTAATGTATTTTATTTATATATATATATATATATTATCAACTATTACTAATGATCCTCAGCACCAACCACACTGCCGTGATGGCGTTTACAGAGGAAGCAAATAAAGGTAAACGAAACAATGTAACTAAATAGAATGATAATGTAGGCTACACCAACTGAAGCGAACTAACAGTACATTGGCAGTGTAATATGTGTTGTTAGTAGGCCTACTGACGGTCGATACTGACAGTGGCTAATATTTATCATGATAGAAATAGGAAACAGAGAAAGTCGGGGTAGTCTATAATTAAGCCCATTAGTGTTGAATGGCGGGAACTCGGTTACTGAGATTTACCGCCCAAAACCACTCCATTTTCCCGGGATAAATAACTGCGAGAAACTGGTAATATATAACAAATGATTTCTATGAACAGCATGATGTGAAATGGAACTGTTAAATGATATGCGATGTCTAAATCTGGCTTCTCTATGGCCGTCTCTCTGCATGATCAATCATCAACGCTCAGGGTGGGGACAGACAGCCCATCTCAGTATGGAGTGCAGTTCACAATGCATGTAGACCTATCATCTCATCATAGTAACTTTTTTTCTTGTGACAGGTAGGCCTAGACTTGCTGCAGCATAATCTATGCTACAGTAATATACAGTGCCTTGCAAAAGTCTTCATCCCCCTTGGCGTTTTTCCTATTTTGTTGCATTAAAACCTGTAATTTAAATTGATTTTTATTTGGATTTCATGTAATGGACATACACAAAATAGTTCAAATTGGTGAAGTGAAATGAAAAAAATAACTTGTTTCAAAAAATTCTAAAAAATATATAAGGAAAAGTGGTACGTGCATATGTATTCACCCCCTTTGCCATGAAGCCCCTAGATAAGATCTGGTGCAATCAATTACTTTCAGATGTCAAATAATTAGTTAAATAAAGTCCACCTGTGTGCAATCTAAGTGTCACATGATCTCAGTATATATATTCACCTGTTCTGAATCTCCAACACCACTAAGCAAGGGGCACCACCAAGCAAGTGGCACTATGAAGACCAAGGAGTTCTCCAAACAGGTCAGGGACAAAGTTGTGGAGAAGTACAGATCAGGGTTGGGTTATAAAAAAATATCAGAAACTTTGAACATCCAACAGAGCACCATTAAATCCATTATAAAAAAAATTGAAAGAATATGGCACCACAACAAACTTGCCAAGAGAGGGCCGCCCACCAAAACTCACGGACCAGGCAAGGAGGGCATTAATCAAAGAGACCAAAGATAACCCTGAAGGAGCTGCAAAGCTCCACAGTGGAGATTAGAGTATCTGTCCATAGGACCACTTTAAGCTGTACACTCCACAGAGCTGGGCTTTACAGAAGAGTGGCCAGAAAAAAAAGCCATTGCTTAAAGAAAAAAATAAGCAAACACGTTTGGTGTTCGCCAAAAGGCATGTGGGAGACTCCCCAAACATATGGAAGAAGGTACTCTGGAATAGTTGTGCACGCTCAAGTTTTCTGATTTTATTACATTTTACATTTTAGTCATTTAGCAGACACTCTTATCCAGAGCGACGTACAGGAGCAATTAGGGTTAAGTGCCTTGTTCAAGGGCACATTGACAGATTTTTCACCTAGTTGGCTCGGGGATTAGAACCAGCGACCTTTCGCTCTTAACCACTAAGTTACCTGCCGCCCATTTTCACCCCCAAAAATATTTTGCATCTTCAAAGTGGTAGGCATGTTGTGTAAATCAAATGATACAAACCCCAAAAAAAATCTATTTTAATTCAAGGTTGTAAGGCAACAAAATAGGATTTACACATCTCCATCTGGCTTTCAAGGGCCACCTTATTTTTTTTTAAAAATGTATTGCAGCTGCAGAGTTTTGAAACAGCCTATCACTCAAATATATTTGCTTTAAATCAGTGCATTAACGATAATAATAATTAATAATTAACTCTCTCACAGTCTTTTTCTCTCTCCATCAACTCCATTCAAATTGCATCCAAAATAGATCATCCTGTTCTAGATTGATATATAGGCATATATATAGATGTCCTAGCCTACCTCTTTCAGGTAATAAATTCAATGCAGTATTAGCCTTATATTTAGCTAATTAATGATGGGTTATGCATAATAAGCTTCTAATTTATAGCCTCTGTCTCTTGCGCAATACGCACGCACCAGTGCTCCGCTGGCCTCTCCTTAAAAAAGGCTCCTTAGCTCTTGGAGTCCCATGTAAGAAAAGCTAGACTAGAATAGCTTGCTGGACATTTGTTTTGTTGCATTTCTTATACCAATAGACCATTTGAAGAGGGATGCAAGCTCTTGTTTGCTGAATGTTAAATACAGCAGCCAATAGAACTCACGGGTAGTTTGAAAGAAGAGCGAATGCGCAATGGTGGTAGGCTATAGCAGTTATTTATTCAGAGCCATAATCATTCAGATGGCGGTAGGCTATAGCAGTTATTTATTCAGACCCATAACTATTCAGATGGCGGTAGGCTATAGCAGTTATTTATTCAGACCCATAACTATTCAGATGGCGGTAGGCTATAGCAGTTATTTATTCAGACCCATAACCATTCAGATGGAGGTAGGCTATAGCAGTTATTTATTCAGACCCATAACCATTCAGACGGCGGTAGGCTATAGCAGTTATTTATTCAGACCCATAACCATTCAGATGGAGGTAGGCTATAGCAGTTATTTATTCAGACCCATAACCATTCAGATGGAGGTAGGCTATAGCAGTTATTTATTCAGACCCATAACCATTCAGATGGAGGTAGGCTATAGCAGTTATTTATTCAGACCCATAACCATTCAGATGGAGGTAGGCTATAGCAGTTATTTATTCAGACCCATAACCATTCAGATGGCGGTAGGCTATAGCAGTTATTTATTCAGACCCATAACCATTCAGATGGAGGTAGGCTATAGCAGTTATTTATTCAGACCCATAACCATTCAGATGGCGGTAGGCTATAGCAGTTATTTATTCAGACCCATAACCATTCAATCTTCCTGAAGAGAAACCTTCTGCATCTAATTCTAGTCCTAAATTATGCAAGCATGCCATTAGAATGATGAAAGATAAGGACAACAAAACGTATTTCAAAATGTATGCACTCACTAAAACTGTAAGTCGCTCTGGATAAGAGCGTCTGCTAAATGACTAAAAATTAAAAAATGTAAAATGTAAATGCAACAATAGAGAGAGAAAGAGGAGGTAGGCTATAACATTAGGGGAAATACTTTTGTATATATAGTGTATGTGGATACCCCTTCAAATTAGTGGATTCTGCTTTTTCAACCACACCCGTTGCTGCCAGGTGTATAAAATCGAGCGCACAGCCATGCAATCTCAATAGACAAACATTGGCTGTAGAATGGCCTTACCGAAGAGCTCAGTGACTTTCAACGTGGCACCGTCATAAGATGCCACCTTTCCAACAAGTCAGTTCGTCAAATTTCTGCCCTGCTAGAGCTGCCCCGGTCAACTGTAAGTGCTGTTATTGTGAAGTGGAAACATATAGGAGCAACAACGGCTCAGCTGCGAAGTGGTAGGCCGCACAAGCTCACAGAATGGGACCGCCGAGTGCTGAAGCGCGTAGCGCGTAAAAATCGTCTGTCCTCGTTTGCAACACTCACTACTGAGTTCCAAACTGCCTTTGGAAGCAACATCAGCACAATAACTGTTTGTCGGGAGCTTCATGAAATGGGTTTCCATGGCCGAGCAGCCGCACACAAGCCTAAGATCAACATGCGTAATGCCAAGCGTCAGCTGGAGTGGTGTAAAGCTCGCCGCCATTGGACTCTGGAGCAGTGGATAGGCGTTCTCTGGAGTGATAAATCACGCTTCACCATCTGGTAGTCTGACAGACAAATCTGGGTTTGGCGGAAGCCAGGAGAACTCTACCTGCCCGAATGCATAGTGCCAACTGTAAAGTTTGGTGGAGGAGGAATAATAGTCTGGGGCTGTTTTTCATGTTTTGGGCTAGGTCCCTGAGTTCCAGTGAAGGGAAATCTTAACACTACAGCATACAATGACATTCTATATGATTCTGTGCTTCCAACTTTGTGGCAACAGTTTGGGGAAGGCCCTTTCCTGTTTCAGCCTGACAATGCCCCTGTGCACAAAGCGAGGTCCATACAGAAATAACTTGATTGGCCTGCACAGAGCCCTGACCTCAACCCCAGCGAACATCTTTGGGATGAATTGCAAGCCAGGCCTAATCGCCCAACATTAATCAATGCCTGACCTCATTAATGCTCTTGTGGCTGAATGGAAGCAAGTCCCTGCAGCAATGTTCCAACATCTAGTGGAAAGCCTTCCTAGAAGAGTCCATATTAATGCCCATGATTTTGGAATTAAAGGCTGTACAATTGAAATTCTGCATAATGGCACAGCATTTCATAAACTTTTCTGTGGGAAAGTTGATATGCTGAAATGCTTCGTTTCACATTCGTCTCCAGCAATTATAAGGTAAAGATCTGAAACAAGCGTAATTTATATATTTACTATTCCAAATGACCTCGCTCTTATCAATAGCTCTTATCAAGTTGTAAATTAAAGTGCATGAAGAATGGTGCTATTTATATTTTTTTAAATCAAGCAGATGCCTTTTCCACTTGGAACCGGCAGGTTCGCTAGACCTTATTCATGGTTTCCTCGCGTGTGAAGTTGGTGGGATTATGAGGGAATTAAGTCAGGGTCAAAATACAGCGTATCTGTAGACACACCTCCACCACACCTTCATTTATTAGATCTCCACCCCAAACAAATAGCTGGTGAATAGCATGTTACAGTTTTTCTCAATTGCTAAAACACTAAACCCTATTGTCTGAACCAAATGCTCAGTTGCCTGAATCCACTGATTGAATCAATCACTCTTTTGGCAAAACCATAAGCACTTTTCACCTGTTTAGACATAACTTGCCAACACATTTTCATTGTGATGCACCCGTGCTGCATAATGGTGAGCACAGGTGACAAAAGTCAAACACAATTAGAGCACAGGTGTCACCACTTGAACACAACAACTCAAAATTGATCACACTTGTGGCTAATGATGTGAGGGAACATATACAGTAAGCCAGTTCAGAGAGCACTGGTTTGTGAGGCCCTACAATGGATAGAAATCTGAGAGGAAGAGTTCGTGTGAGAGGAGGTCGAGGTGGTCGAGGTGGTCAGCGAAGACAAAGAACAGTAATATCTGATGAAATCAGAGCTACTGTGATTGACCATGTTCTTGTCCATGGTATGAGCATGAGGGAGGCTGGACAAAGGGTACAACCAAACATCAGTAGATTCACTGTGTCCACCATAATCCGAAGATTTAGAGAAGAGAACAGGTAATTACCTTTTTTTGACATTATAGTACAGTATGTAAATGTTGACAGCAATTACTGTATGACATACTATATACTGTACCACAGTATACTGTAAGTAAATATATGTTTCAGTACATCACTGTACCAATGTACTGTAGTATTGTAATGGAGGGTTGGTCTAACTGTTTGTAGGCCTAGTATTCCATGTATATTTTTGTAACTCCATGTTCTCTTTTTGTAGAATTGAAAGACTGCCACATGGGGGTGGGAGGACAGGTATGTTCTCCCCACACCAAGAGACCCTAATTGTTGATATGGTCCGTGAGAACAATGCCATTAAACTGAGCGAAATTCAGCAGAAGATCATTGAGGACCATTTAAATTTTGAGGGTATCAACAGTGTCAGCCTCTCTACTGTTGATCGTGTCCTCAAGCGCAACAGACTGCGCATGAAACAGCTATACAGAGTGCCCTTTGATCGCAACTCAGACAGAGTCAAAGAGCAAAGATTCCAGTATGTACAGGTTGGCATATATCCAGACACATTCAATGTTGATTACTCTAAGTAGTGATTTACTGTAGTGGCCTAAATCACTTTTTCCGTATCACTTACAAAACTATATCTATTTCTACAGAGGGTTTTTCAACTGGATGCAATGGAAAGACCCCATCAATACATCTACATGGATGAAGCTGGGTTTAATCTCACCAAAAGGAGAAGGAGAGGCCGTAATGTGATTGGCCATCGGGCCATTGTTGGTGTTCCTGGGCAGCGTGGTGGCAATGTCACATTATGTGCTGCCATCAGCAATCATGGGGTTGTCCACCATCATGCCAACCTGGGGCCCTACAACACTCACCAGCGCCTCATTTTCCTCAATCACATGCGAGATGCTTTGTTAGGGCAGCAGGATGAGCATCCCATCTATGTTGTTGTTTGGGACAATGTGAGTTTTCACAGAGCCCTCCAGGTTAGAGAGTGGTACAATATGAACCAAGGTTTTATCAATCTTTGCCTTCCACCGTACTCCCCTTTCCTAAACCCCATTGAGGAATTCTTCTCCTCATGGCGGTGGAAGGTATATGAACGCCAACCTTACACCAGGGTAAATCTCCTGCAAGCCATGGGACTTGCCTGTGATGACATAGGTGTGGAGGCATGCCAAGCCTGGATACGGCATGCCAGGGGTTTTTTCCCCCGTTGCCTGGCCAGACAAAATGTGGCCTGTGATGTGGATGAAGTCCTGTGGCCTGACCCAGTACGGAGACATGATGCTGTGGCTGAGTAATGCACTTATTTGTATATTTTTGTACTTTATTTTTACATGGGCTTACTGTACACAAGTGGCAAACGCATAAGATTTCTGTTTGTTTTTACAAGTGCTACATGTAAATGCACAAGATTTCTGTTTTGTCTTTTTGTACAAGTGCTAAATGCACAGGTTTTTTTTGTTTTGCAACATGCATTTAGCCTACAGTGAACAATAAACATTTATTTCTCCAGCTTCATGTCCTGAGCATTGTGTTTTCTATTTTTCTACGTAGTGTTTAGTGACTGTTCAGTAGTGTTTTTAATTTTGATTGACTCGGGGCACGATTTGACAACATAGTTCAGTTTTGAGCACAGATTGAACTGTTTTGAGGTGAAAGTTTGGTTTTGCAAGAAGAGTCTGAGATTTGTGAATGTAGCTTGAAAATTGGGTTTTGTGTTCACAGTTAAGAGAAAAGGAGAGCAGCTTTCAAGAAATGTGTCTTAGCAATCGAGAAAAACTGTATTCTCATGCTGAAGTTCAAGGTCAGAATACGCGTAGAGAAAGGTGCATACAAAGGGAATTACTTTCCATTTACGCACGCTTAACTCTTGTCAGAATTTCCCCCATAATGCCCTATAGATGCATTTATAGTATTTTGAGTGTACCTAAATATGACAACAATCATAATGTATATTCGGTCACTCAGTCCTCTAGTTAACATATGATGGGAGAGGGGCTCCATAGCCTCACCGTGGCGTATAGAGTCAGACAGTGGCCCCATCATGTTGCTTATTACAAATATTACACAGCCAGTCACAGTGACCGTCACCACCAGAGAGAGGATGTCAGGCTGCCAATAATATTTACAGTCTGTCGATGGATGGCATGGTCTATCCAGGAGACGCCAGGGGGCTTCTGGGATTGGTCTGACTGGACTCGACAGCACCATGAACCTCGAGCTCCTCACAAATCAACCTCACAGGAACGACAAGTGTCTTCTGGAGGATGCCTGAGGCCTGTGGCTAGGAACCAGGAGATGAAGCACGATGCTAGCTAGCTAGCGCTGGATGTCTGTAGGCCCTAATACAAGCATAGCAAGGTTCTGTTGATCTAAACACATCTGCTGCCAGATCACACATCGCCCAATAAATCTGTCACGGGGAGCCTGTAAGTTGCACTTTGAACTCACATCAAGCATGAGAGCAATATCAAAAGGAGAATGCCCTCAAAACAGCCGTCTTCTGAGACTTAAAAAGCAATGCGTAGGTAGGCCCTAGTTTTTTAAAAGTTTTTTTTCTTGGCTGCTGTCGTGAATAAACAGCTTTTGAGAAACATTATGGGCCATTTGGTAAATCAATACAGTGTAAAATCTAAAATAATCTAAAATCATTTTCCAGATGAACTGCTAGCAAGCTAAATGAAACGACAGAGTTAGTAGGAGTATTGAGCTGGGTTCAGTCAATCCATGTTGTGATGGCTGTATTGATTGTGATGGCTGTAATGATTGTGATGGTTGTAATGATTGTGATGGCTGTAATTATTGTGATGGGTGTAATGATTGGTATGGCTGTATTGATTGGGATGGTTGTAATGATTGGGATGGCTGTAATAATTGTGATCGCTGTAATGATTGGGATGGTTGTAATGATTGTGATGGCTGTAATGATTGGGATAGTTGTAATGATTGTGATGGCTATAATGATTGGGATGGCTGTAATGATTGTGATGGCTGTAATGATTGGGATAGTTGTAATGATTGTGATGGCTATAATGATTGGGATGGCTGTAATGATTATGATGGCTGTAATGATTGTGATGGTTGTAATGATTGTGATGGCTGTAATTATTGGGATGGCTGTACTGATTGGGATGGCTGTAATGATTGGGATGGCTGTAATGATTGGGATGGCTGTAATGATTGTGAGGGTTGTAATGATTGGATTTCCATGACAGTGATGTGAGGCATGTTGTGACAAATTACCGCTTTTCTCTTTGACCTCGCTGGATATCAAGCTGGGGTGTTGTACACATGAGACACACACACACACACCTCTGGTCACATAGCATCAGCCCCAGCAAAAGAGAGCCGGAGAGAGAGAGAAGGGAGAGAGAGAGAGAGAGAGAGAGAGAGAGAGAAAAGGAGAGAGAGAGAGAGAGAGAGAGAGAGAGAGAGAGAGAGAGAGAGAGAGAGAGAGAGAGAGAGAGAGAGAGAGAGAGAGAGAGAGAGAGAGAGAGAGAGAGAGAGAGAGAGAGAGAGAGAGAGAGAGAGAGAGAGAGAGAGAGAGAGAGAGAGAGAGAGAGAGAGAGAGAGAGAGAGAGAGAGAGAGAGAGAGAGAGAGAGAGAGAGAGAGAGAGAGAGAAGGGAGCGAGACAGAGAGAGAGAGAAAAGGAGACAGAGAGAATGGAGAGAGAGAGAGAGAGAGAGAGAGAGAGAGAGAGAGAGAGATAAAAGGAGAGAGAGAGAAGGGAGAGAGAGAGAGAGAGAGAGAGAAAAGGAGAGGAAAATAGAGAAATAAAGAGAGGAAGAAAGAGAAACAGATATACAAAGAAGATCCATCCCAGCTCAACCGTGTGTGATAGCGGTTTCCATGACGATGTACCGTGCCCCATGCATCATCAGCACAATGGCAGATAATTATACAGTGATCCTTTACCAAAATAACAAGGTCATTACAGAGCCTTGTCAAATCAATGCTGAGAGTGTCCGTGCTGATTAAGCCATCCACTCTTAGCTCTGACACTGTGTCAATAGCAGCCAGGCAGGCAGAGAGAGAGAGAGAGAGAGTGTGTGTGTGTGTGTGTGTGTGTGTGTGTGTACACCCCCCCTGCTCAGATGATTGGAGTGAAATAGTCATCAGTCAGGGGGGTTGGTTGGACTAATGATTCCCTGTGCTGTCTATTAGAAATACATGACAACTCAATCCTGCTCACGGAAACACAGAGACAGAAGGGAGCGAGGGAGAAAGAGGGCGGGGGAGAGAGAAAGAAAGAAAATAAAAAGTGACCTTGTTGCAGCTTCATTTGAGGCTGTATTGAATTGGTGAGAGCAGCTAATCCTTACCTGGGTTGATTACAATTATTAAAGGAGAACAATAAAGGAACAGGGGAAGGGGAGTTTTCTCTTTCTTCCAATGCCATTTGGAATTTGTTTAGTTTTTTTCCTCCCGTTCTCTGAAGAAAGTTAGTGGATCTATCTTTTTTTTCCCTTATAATGCTGTTACTCTGACTAACTTTTCTATTTAGCCCTCTTTTTTCTACCAGTCACTGTTGAGGAAAATCCCTCTTGCTAGGGTTAGGGTTGTGGTAATAAATTGATCTAACTCAAATGAATCGGTTTAGCCAACTCAATAATAATTTTATACAACTCAAAATAATAAGTTTAAAATAATGTATTTATCTAACTCAAAAGCATATGTTTACACAACTCTGTAAATTAATCAATCAGTTTACCCAACTCAAAAGTACGTTTCCAACAGTTTAACCAACACAAACCAAGTTTTTACCCAATTCGAGTTTTTGAGTAACTCAACTCATGTTAACCTAACTCAAATTAATCAATCTGTTTTCCTAACTGAAAATAATTAGATACAATTCAAAACAATAATTTGATACAACTCAAAATAATGCTTAAAATAATACATTTACTAACTCAAAATGTTTACCCAATTTAATTTAATCAATACGTTGTCAAATTAGATTTCACACCCTGACCAACTCAACTAGAGATCTCAATGTCAGGGTGTGAAATCTAATTTATATATTTCTATGTTGGCCGGGTGTGGTTCCCAATCAGAGGCAGCTGTCGATCGTTGTCTCTGATTGGGGATCATACTTAGGCAGCCATGTTGCCTACCTTAGTTGTGGGATCTTGTTTCTGTTGGGCTTGTTTGATGTTTAGCCTCTTGAACTTCATGTTCTGTTGGATTTTGTTATTTTGTCTGTGTTTATTAAAATAAACGACTGTACGCATACCACGCTGCACCTTGGTCCGATCCTTTACACAACGAACGTGACATACGTTTACCGTACTCAAAAGAAGAACCTTATCAAACTCAAAATAGCACATCCCGGCTCAATTAACAAAATAATACGTTTACCCATCTCAAATTAATCTGTTTACCTAAATCATAAGAACTTTATCTAACTCAAAATAATAATTTTTATCCAATTCGAAATAATTTATATTTTACATTTTAGTCATTTAGCAGACGCTCTTATCCAGAGCGACTTACAGTTAGTGAGTGCATACATTTTTTTTTTTCATACTGTTTTTTTTCCCTTTTTTTAATCCTGGTTCAATAGACATCCTGGCTCAACCCTCACCCCTTACCTCAGCCTTAACCCTAAACTTGGTCTTATTTACCTTACTATACAGCATAATTCCCCATACCTTACCTTTACAACTCTTTCACTTCCTGAGTACAACATTCTCTTGATCATGTAATGGCGGACTTGAGTGGGAACTGAATTGTCTCAAGTTTACCCTCTGCGCTCTCTCTCTGCCTGCATGATCTGTGTTCACTGCCTAATCAATATGTTTCAAAAGATGGTCGAGGTTAGGCTTATCATCCCGCCTGTGAAACAGAATATGTAATACCCAAATGTTAGGGTTCATGGTTAAACAACCAATAAAGATTTAGCTTAATGACATTCACACCAGCTGCTGTATATGCAGTTCAATAAATTGCGCTATTAATATTAACAATAATAATATTTAATTTGTGGAGTGCATTTCCCACGCTCAATGCACATAAGGTAGAAAACAAAATTAGAATGAATACAGTATTTAGTGCAGGGATGTGTGGCCCATAAGACGATTTAATGCAGCCCACTGTTTTCCAAATTTGTTTTTCGAACTCCCCCAAATTGTGTTTTAAAACCCCCCAAAATGATTTTTAAACGTCAATTATTTTGTTCAAAAACTGAGTTTAGAAACCCCAACAATGGTCTTTCGAAACCCTGAAAATAGAGTTTGGGGACCCTGAAAGCGTTAAAGCGCTTGTGATTATTTCAAAGAATGCAAATCATTTCCAGCTCACACAAACCTCATTATGGTCAACCAATCACTCTTTCTAAAACCGTATTAGCCCCTGTGTCTTGATTTTAAGGAAAGAAAACACTACATGTAATTTGCCTTTTGCCTCCAGAACAGCTTGAATTCTTCGGGGCATTCTACAAGTTGTCGGAAACATCCCACAGGGATGTTGGTCCATGCTGACACGTTGGCATTAAGCAGTTGCTGCAGATTGAACGGCGGAACGTTCATGCTGAGAACAGGCCGTTCCATCTCATTCCAAAGATGCTCTATTGGGTTTAGGTCTGGGGACTGCGCAGGCCACTCAAGAAAACTGAACTAGCTGTCATGTTCCAGGCAATGTTTTTCCACTCCTCAATTGTCCAGTGTTGCTGATTGCATGTCCACTGTCGCCGCTTCTTCTTGTTTGTAGCTGATAGAAGTGGTACCCGGTGTGGTCATCTTCTACAATAGCCCATCTGTGACAAGAATTGTTGAGTTGTGTGTTCCGAGATGTCGTTCTGCACACCACTGTTGTACTGCGCCGTTATTTGTCGGTTTGTGGCCCGCCTGTTAGCTTGCATGATTCTTGCCATTCTCTTTCGACCTCTCATCAACGAGCTGTTTTTGCCAATAGGACTGCCGTTGGCTGGATGTTTTTTGTTTGTCACACCATTATCTGTAAATCCTGAACACTGTCGTGCGCGAAAACCCCAGGAGGGTGACCATTTCTGAGATACTGGATCCGGTGCGACTGGCACCGACGATCATACCACACCTGAGTCACTTAGGTCACTCCTTTTGCCCATTCTAACTTTCAGTCGAACAGTAACGGAATGCCTCCATGCCTGCCTGCCTTTAAATAGTAAGCCATGGCCACTTGACTCACTGTTTGCAGGAGCGATCCATTTTTGTGAACGGGGGGGGTGTACCTAATAAACTGGCAGGTGAGTGTATATTTCTCTTAAGTAGCAAGCTTTATTGAAACAGAACATTCAATTTGTGGACAAAATGTGTGAGCCATATACAGTGGGGAGAACAAGTATTTGATACACTGCCGATTTTGCAGGTTTTCCTACTTACAAAGCATGTAGAGGTCTGTAATTTTTATCATAGGTACACTTCAACTGTGAGAGACGGAATCTAAAAATCCAGAAAAAATCCAGAAAATCACATTGTATGATTTTTAAGTAATTCATTTGTATTTTATTGCATGACATAAGTATTTGATACATCAGAAAAGCAGAACTTAATATTTGGTACAGAAACCTTTGTTTGCAATTACAGAGATCATACATTTCCTGTAGGTCTTGACCAGGTTTGCACACACTGCAGCAGGGATTTTGGCCCACTCCTCCATACAGACCTTCTCCAGATCCTTCAGGTTTCGGGGCTGTCGCTGGGAAATACGGACTTTCAGCTCCCTCCAAAGATTTTCTATTGGGTTCAGGTCTGGAGACTGGCTAGGCCACTCCAGGACCTTGAGATTCTTCTTACGGAGCCACTCCTTAGTTGCCCTGGCTGTGTGTTTCGGCTGGAAGACCCAGCCACGACCCATCTTCAATGCTCTTACTGAGGGAAGGAGGTTGTTGGCCAAGATCTCGCGATACATGGCCCCATCCATCCTCCCCTCAATAAGGTGCAGTCGTCCTGTCTCCTTTGCAGAAAAGCATCCCCAAAGAATGATGTTTCCACCTCCATGCTTCACGGTTGGGATGGTGTTCTTGGGGTTGTACTCATCCTTCTTCCTCCAAACACGGCGAGTGGAGTTTAGACCAAAAAGCTCAATGTTTGTCTCATCAGACCACATGACCTTCTCCCATTCCTCCTCTGGATCATCCAGATGGTCATTGGCAAACTTCAGACGGGCCTGGATATACGCTGGCTTGAGCAGGGGGACCTTGCGTGCGCTGCAGGATTTTAATCCATGACGGCGTAGTGTGTTACTAATGGTTTTCTTTGAGACTGTGGTCCCAGCTCTCTTCAGGTCATTGACCAGGTCCTGCCGTGTAGTTCTGGGCTGATCCCTCACCTTCCTCATGATCATTGATGCCCCACGAGGTGAGATCTTGCATGGAGCCCCAGACCGAGGGTGATTGACCGTCATCTTGAACTTCTTCCATTTTCTAATAATTGCGCCAACAGTTGTTGCCTTCTCACCAAGCTGCTTGCCTATTGTCCTGTAGCCCATCCCAGCCTTGTGCAGGTCTACAATTTTATCCCTGATGTCCTTACACAGCTCTCTGGTCTTGGCCATTGTGGAGAGGTTGGAGTCTGTTTGATTGAGTGTGTGGACAGGTGTCTTTTATACAGGTAATGAGTTCAAACAGGTGCAGTTAATACAGGTAATGAGTGAAGAACAGGAGGGCTTCTTAAAGAAAAACTAACAGGTCTGTGAGAGCCGTAATTCTTACTGGTTGGTAGGTGATCAAATACTTATGTCATGCAATAAAATGCAAATTAATTACTTAAAAATCATACAATGTGATTTTCTGGATTTTTGTTTTAGATTCCGTCTCTCACAGTTGAAGTGTACCTATGATAAAAATTACAGACCTCTACATGCTTTGTAAGTAGGAAAACCTGCAAAATCGGCAGTGTATCAAATTGTCACACCCTGGCTCTGGGACTCTATTTGTTGAGCCAGGGTGTGTTTATTCTAGGTGTTATATTTCTATGTTGGGGGTTCTAGTTTGTCATTTTCTATGTTGGCCTGAGTGACTCCCAATCAGAGGCAACGAGTGTCAGCTGTTTGCTGGTTGTCTCTGATTGGGAGCCATATTTAAACTGTCGGTTTTCCTTTGTGTTTTGTGGGTTCTTGTTTCTAGTTGGTTGTGTTTAACCGTGTACTGTCACGTTACCGTCTTTTGTTGTTTTGATCGCGTTTCGCTAAATAAATGAGTATGTTTGCCTGCAACGCTGCGCCTTGGTCTACTCCTTACCCTGACGATCGTGACAGAAGAACCCACCATAAAAGGACCAAGCAGCGTGTCCAGGAGTAGGCAGACTGGACATGGGAGGAAGCGCCAGGTAAAGAGATGGAGAGGTTGGCGATGGCCCAGGTGGGCAAATCGTGGTCCTGGGAGGACATGCTCGGGGGCAAGGGACCTTGGGGTAGGATTAAGGCCCTGGCGAGAGAGGAGCAGCGGCGTCAGCAGTGTCATCGTCGGAAGGACGAGAGGCAACCCCAAAAAATGTTTAGGGGGGGGCACACGGCATGGGCGGCTGGGCAGCAGGAGGCTGCCACAGGGCGATTTGGAGAGGAGGCCACCGGGTTTGGGGGGCCAGAAGGCAGGTTGGCGGAGCCTGGATGGAGAGCGGAACCAACTTCCCGTGCTCAGGCATGGCAGCATGGGAGGGGGCAGGTTCCGCGGTATGCGGAGCGGCGTACTGTGCCACGAGTGGTCCGGCATAGTCCTGTACGTCCTGTGCGAGCACCCCGCACGTGTCGTGCGAAGGTGGGTATGCAGCCAGGACGGAGTGTGCCGGCTCAACGCTCGTGGTCTCCATTGCCTCTCCGCGGTCCCGGATATCCTGCTCCAGTGTCACGTGCTGTTATGCCAGTACGGGTACACAGCCCTGTACGTCCTGTGCGGATGCCACACACAGAGAGTGTGAGGGTAGGCATTCAGCCAGGACGGGTGGTGGCCGCTCTTCACTCCAGGTCTCCTATCCGTCTCCACAGCCCGGTTCGGCCTGTCCCTGCTCCACGCACCAAGCCTACGGTGTGCGTCGCCAGCCCAGCCCGGCCTGTCCCTGCTCCACGCACCAAGCTTACGGGGTGCGTCGCCAGCCCAGCCCGGCCTGTCCCTGCTCCACGCACCAAGCCTACGGGGTGCGTCGCCAGCCCAGCCCGGCCTGTCCCTGCTCCACGCACCAAGCCTACGGGGTGCGTCGCCAGCCCAGCCCGGCCTGTTCCTGCTCCACGCACCAAACCTACGGTGTGCGTCGCCAGTCCGGCCCGGCCTGTTCCTGCCACTCGCACCAAACCTACGGGGTGCGTCGCCAGCCCAGCCCGGCCTGTCCCTGCTCCACGCACCAAGCCTATGGGGTGCGTCGCCAGCCCAGCCCGGCCTGTTCCTGCTCCACGCACCAAACCTACGGTGTGCGTCGCCAGCCCGGCCCGGCCTGTTCCTGCCACTCGCACCAAACCTACGGTGCGCGTCGCCAGCCCGGCCCGGCCTGTTCCTGCCACTCGCACCAAGCCAGGGGTGCGAGTCGCCAGCCCGGCCCGGCCTGTTCCTGCCACTCGCACCAAGCCAGGGGTGCGAGTCGCCAGCCCGGCCCGGCCTGTTCCTGCCACTCGCACCAAGCCAGGGGTGCGAGTCGTCAGCCTGGTCCAGCCTGTTCCTGCCACTCGCACCAAGCCAGGGGTGCGAGTCGTCAGCCTGGTCCAGAACGTTCCTGCTACTCGCACCAAGCCAGGGGTGCGAGTCGTCAGCCTGGTCCAGCCCGTTCCTGCTACTCGCACCAAGCCAGGGGAGCGAGTCGTCAGTCCGGTGAGGCCCGTTCGGCTCCACGCACCAAGCCAGGGGGTGCGAGTCGTCAGTCCGGTGAGGCCCGTTCGGCCCACGCACCAAGCCAGGGGTGCGAGTCATCAGTTCGGTGAGGCCCGTTCCGGTTCCACGCACAAAGCCAGGGGTGCGAGTCGTCAGCCCGGTCCGGCCAGTTGCTACTCCACGCACCAAGCCAGGGGTGCGCATCGTCAGCCCGGTCCGGTCCATTCCTGCTCCACGCACCAAGCCAGGGGTGCGTGTCGTCAGTCCGGCTCCGGCCAGCGGGGCTAGACCGGACCAGGGGCGCTATGGGGGGTTGATTGGAGGGTGGTGGGCAAGGCCGGAGCCAGAACCGCCGCCGAGGAGGTATGCCCACCCAGCCCTCCCCTGTTTAGCTCTTATTGAGGCGCGGTCGCAGTCCGCGCCTTTAGGGGGGGGTACTGTCACACCCTGGCTCTGGGACTCTATTTGTTGAGCCAGGGTGTGTTTATTCTAGGTGTTATATTTCTATGTTGGGGGTTCTAGTTTGTCATTTTCTATGTTGGCCTGAGTGACTCCCAATCAGAGGCAACGAGTGTCAGCTGTTTGCTGGTTGTCTCTGATTGGGAGCCATATTTAAACTGTCGGTTTTCCTTTGTGTTTTGTGGGTTCTTGTTTCTAGTTGGTTGTGTTTAACCGTGTACTGTCACGTTACCGTCTTTTGTTGTTTTGATCGCGTTTCGCTAAATAAATGAGTATGTTTGCCTGCAACGCTGCGCCTTGGTCTACTCCTTACCCTGACGATCGTGACACAAATACTTGTTCTCCCCACTGTATGTCTCTGATTCTCTGCCTAACTGCACAAAGTCATTCATTATATCTAGCTGTGAAAATACAATTTCTCATATAATACAGCCTAGAGAGGATCTGTAATGTCTTCTCACAATGGTCCGGCTTCACATTCATTTAGGATATTTACAAAAAGCTAAATTGCCACCTGAAAGGCAATATGGTACATCCACTCATTATCCACAGAGGTAGGACAAAACATACATTAAGAAGCCATAGGAAGCCTTAAATAGCAGTTTACCTTCAGAGTATTCATGATTCAAAGATTTCATTTGTGGTGAACAATTCCCCAAGGGCTCATTCCCAGCTCTTCCAGAGATCTCCATGTCTTTTAACATGGCTTGTATGAGAAAAACGGCAAGCACTAGCAAATAAAGTATTACTTCAATGTATTATCAGTAGTCACAATGGACATGTTTGTGCAACAACCCAAACCAAACTAGTACAACACAACACAACCCAACACAACACAAACTAACCTAGTACAACACAACACAACCCAACCTAGTACAACACAACACAACACAACACAACCCAAACCAACCTAGTACAACACAACACAACCCGACACAACACAACACAACACAAACCAACCTAGTACAACACAACCCAACACCACACAACACAACCCAACACAACCCAAACCAACCTAGTACAACACAACCCAACACAACCCAACACAACACAACACGATACAACCCAAACCAACCTAGTACAACACAACACAACCCAACACAACACAACACAACCCAACACAACCCAAACCAAACTAGTACAACACAACACATCACAACACAACACAAACCAACCTAGTACAATACAACCCAAACCAACCTAGCACAACACAACACAACACAACACAACACAAACCAACCTAGTACAACACAACACAACACAACACAAACCAACCTAGTACAACACAACCCAAACCAACCTAGTACAACACAACACAAACCAACCTAGTACAACACAACCCAGCACAACACAACCCAACACAACACAACACAACCCAACACAACCAAACACAACACAACACAAACCAACCTAGTACAACACAACACAACACAACCCAAACCAACATAGTACAACACAACCCAACACAACACAACACAACACAAACCAACATAGTACAACACAACACAACCCAACACAACACAACCCAACACAACCCAACACAAACCAACCTAGTACAACACAACACAACACAACACAAACCAACCTAGTACAACACAACACAACACAACACAACACAAACCAACCTAGTACAACACAACCCAAACCAACCTAGTACAACACAACCCAACACAACACAACACAACACGATACAACCCAAACCAACCTAGTACAACACAACACAACCCAACCCAACACAACACAACACAACACAACCCAAACCAACCTAGTACAACACAACACAACACAAACCAACCTAGTACAACACAACCCAAACCAACCTAGCACAACACAACACAACACAAACCAACCTAGTACAACACAACACAACACAACACAAACCAACCTAGTACAACACAACCCAAACCAACCTAGTACAACACAACACAAACCAACCTAGTACAACACAACACAACCCAGCACAACACAACCCAACACAACACAACACAACCCAACACCACCAAACACAACACAACACAACCCAACCTAGTACAACACAACCCAACACAACACAACACAACACAAACCAACCTAGTACAACACAACCCAAACCAACCTAGTACAACACAACCCAACACAACACAACACAACACAAACCAACCTAGTACAACACAACACAACCCAAACCAACCTAGTACAACACAACACAACACAAAGCAACAAAACTCCACACCACTCCAGTCAGACAGACAGACAGACGGACACTCAGACAGACACCACTGATCCATCAGGCCATAGTACCGTAGGGTCCATGCTGTGTGTATTCATATGTGAAATGTTTACAGTTCACAGACATTTAGGACCGTGAAATATGCTCTTTACTGTCAATGTGTATACAGTAGACCTCGCACAATGACTGATATGACGTGTTCTATGGTCATTCTGAACCACAAATCCATAGCTATCTGTAGGCACCGGTTTAAACACAGCACAGTATTCAAAGTGCTTTAAATTCTAGCGGCTGCGTCATTGTTTCCAGTGTAATATTTTTCTTTATTTGTTCAACTGGCAGTCAGGGTTTTTTCTTATACATTAAGCTGTCGTACATATTGCCCTACTAGTAAAACCCCCATAGATCCTCTCTCCAGAGAGCATTTCTTGTTCTAGCTCATGTTCAGTCATCAGGTACAAGTCTACCCTCGGGACCTTTTGGAGAATGGGAGTAAATGCCAATATTTCCAGCATTTTCCTATGAAATGTTTGATTGTTCAAGTCAAGCATGTGAAATCAACGCCTCTGGCTTGTTGCTCTCAATGTGGAGAAGAACCAAGACCATAGGGGAAGAACGTTCAGATGAGGGGAAGAATGTTCAGATTAGGGAAGAACGTTCAGATTAGGGGAAGAATGTTCAGATTAGGGAAGAACGTTCAGATTACGGGAATAATGTTCAGATTAGGGAAGAACGTTCAGATTAGGGGAAGAACATTCAGATTAGGGTGAGAACGTTCAGATTAGGGGGAAAACGTTCAGATGAGGAGGAGAACGTTCAGATTAGGGGGAGAATGTTCAGATTAGGGGAAGAACGTTCAGATGAGGAGGAGAACGTTCAGATGAACGTTCACATTTCTTCTCCGTGCCAAATTGAACATGATACATTTCTTCTCCGTACCAGAAGAATCATGTATTATTTTAAGGACACGGATGAAGAATAAATGTTGAAAATGTCAGTTTTTGTTCATCTCGAGTAATACCTCACTATGTTGTGCTGTTGGTTATTGTTTATTTCATGCTGTTGATGTTGTCATCAACAAATACTCAGGCCTTGCCATAGGAACCTGATACCTACCATTATGTTACTGCACCTTTCATTTGATATATTTAGGAGAATATTACTTTTAGGGACTAAACATAGTAAGAAATAACAAAATAATTAAAATGTAATGAAATACAATTAATTTAAAATGAATAAAACACATACAGTACTGTTGCCATACAAGGTTCACCATTGAGATGCATTAATATAATATAATATATTTATGAGCATGTTATCCATGCTCCCTCTCGGGATGGCTACATTAATTATGCTAACATAGTCATTTAAATACTTTATTCAAAGCAAATTATTCTCATGGAACAAATGGCACAATAATTACAAACAACACACACCAACTGTATACTGACTTTACAGGATGATAAATACTGTACCAGCTAACAGACTGCAGTGTCCTGAGCACCTGGCTCACTCTGAGCAGTAGTAAACATGATGTAGAGCCATGTGTTGTTGTTTATCTATCTCCCTCTGTCAGGGCACATAGGATGGTCATAGAAATGGCAGCATATTGACTGATTGACTTAGTCAAATGTTAATCCTAAGGCTCTGCGGACTCTGTGTGAGTAACAGGAATTCATGCATTATGTAGGCAAAACTGACACGACCTTGAGACATTATGACGCAGACTAAACATTACCGCTGCGGCAACCTTCCTGGCTCCCGAAGATACATCTGAAGTGTTTAGCGGTGTTTTACAATGCATTACCAGGGCCTTTACATGTGCTGAGCTCATTTTATTTGCTCATACATTTTCAGAGGAAGGAATTTAGTGTCACTCAGATATGAGCCTTTTAGAATAGCTTGATTTAGGAAGACAAATGAGACTACACAGTCACAGATGCTGCGGATAAAAAGCGGTTGCATTACTGTAGTATATCGCTGGGTTTTTACTGGACTGTGTGATCTAACAAGGGAAAAACCTTAGTTGTATTCTATGTACAGTAACTAGGGCCCAGAGTTTTTACCTGGTCAGGTCAGGGGGTCAGGAAAAACTCATGGCCTTATAGCCACGCATTGCACCTGAATATATTCACCTGAACTGGATTACCTGTATGAGTAGTTACATTGGTATGAAGGCAACTTAAAGTAACTGGCCAGTGTTTCAAGGTTTCTATGAAATGTGACCTATAATTAATTACAATATGATTGAAATAGATTTCCTTCCAAAAATATGGTAATTTAGTATGTTTAAAAGCAGCTTTTCTGTGTTTGAATGGTGTAGGTGTACCCCAACAACAGAATGGTGTGGGCGTATACCGGTCATTAAAAATATTAATGCAAGTAGACCGCTGATTGGTCAGCTCATCCTCCTCAGTAGGATGACTTCATCCTCTATGAGGAAATAGAAAGCATTTTTTAAATTGTCTGTTTGAGATACAAGTTTGAGGTGGGGTTTTTGAAGTGTTTTTCTTGACTTTTATGCTTTGGCCACAAATACAAGTATAGGATGAGTTATTTGAGTATGAGTTAACAGAATATTGCATTTTAAAAAGTGAGATTTTCACTGGACAGTTACTTTTGGTAAAGTGTTACCCTGTATATTATTCACCAAACTTGGCCGATACAGACGCATGTATTACAGTACTCTGCCTATAACATTTTAATCACTTAGCAGACGCTCTTATCCAGAGTAATTTACAGGAGCAATCAGGTTAAGTGCCTTGCTCAAGGGGCACATCACCAGATTATTTTCACCTTGTTGGCTCTGGGATTCAAACCAGTAACCTTTCAGTTACTGGCCCAACGCTCTAACCGCTAGGCTACCTGCCACCCTATACTCACCTAACTGGATCGATTGACCTGTTTCCTGAAGATCCAGGCTGAGGAAGGATTTTCCCACACAGATATGTGGATCAATATTCCCTGTCTTGGTTAAGCTTTAGCAACCTTTCAAATATCACTTCACATCGATTTCTCTCACATAATCTTTTGTATTTCCAAATTAGATTACTTTTCTAATACAGATATATTTCTCCATTGACAAGTACATGTCAATGACATTTTCAGAAATCGTCCCTTTTCTAGCTTTATGTGTTCATGATCTGCTCAATTTAAAAACGACAAAATACACATCCATTATCATGCATTGTCATTGTGTCTTGGTGTTATACCAGTTCTATTCCTGTGCCCTAATAAAAGTATGTCTGCCATATTGCGAGGTCATATCACCACATATAAAGGGCTCATAATGACAGAGGAAAGATGGTGGTTGTTACAGGAAATGATTAGGGACTCTTCTCTTTTAAAGCACCAAGACTCTATTCTGATGTAATTGGCAAGTGGAATTATTTATGACATTAATTGCCACATTATCGACAGGATGTCAGCTCTGGTGTCACTCCGTCCATCTCCCTGGGCAGAGATAAGATCGAGAGAGAAAGAGGGGGGGGGGGCAAGTTGAGCCTGAAGCAGACTGACAATCTAATACGTCGTCTTCCTTACCCTCAATGAAAAACGCTCCTTATCTGAAACACTGCCCAGAAACAAGGCCTTTTCTCACCTCCTCTGGACAGCACTGGATGAAGGAGGATTTGGCAGATGGACAGATGTCTTCAGGTGCAGAGTGAGACGGGGAGGGGGTACAGAAGAAGACGGGGGAGAGAGAGAGAGCGAGAGAGAGAGAGGGAGAAAGAGAGCGAGGGTGGAGGTTTTAAGAGCTAGCTAAAGGACACCTAGCTCCAAACCTTGCCCCATCCATCCACAACCCTGTTACAGTAGCTTGTGTGCTATAAGTGGCCAACTGTCACTCACCAACACCGTTCTTGTTATTTTTTCCTTCCTGTCTCTGTGAATTTGCATTTGCTCGTGTCAATCACTCAGCGTGCTGAGGACTGATGACTAGCTGAGGACTGATGTCTGATGACTGATGTCTGATGACTAGAGATGATGTGGACTAAGTTTCTGTGACAGCCAGTCAGTCTGCGCTGTGCCTGTTGGGGATACGAGGGGTGAAGGGTGCTGTATCTCTGTGATACGCTTCACAGCACTTTACGCTCCTGAGTTCTATGACTAAAGCTCAACACAGACAGTAGAAAAGGCAAGTTATTGGAGTGTACATTGCTTACATTGGCCAATACAGGTGTGCATTATAGGTTCAAGGGTCTAGTTGTATAACATGCTTCCATGTGTAACAAGAAATCATGTGATTGATACCTTTCCATTCAGGCCATTAAAATAATCCTGTCCTCCGATTTTTCCCTCTGACACACACACCTGTAGGTAATATGTAAAGGGCCCTATCCCTCAGAAGGTAAGCTGTGAAGGGCACTAGACCCCATCCTATATCTCTGAAGGGCCCTAGCGCCAACCCTTTGTCTATGTAGGTAACCTAAAGGTCTGTATCCCTCAGAAGGTAAGCTGTGAAGGGCCCAGCACTCCTCTGATCACAGTACTGAGACAGTGTGAGTTGTTTGGTGTAGAGCCCAGTCTCCCACCATGGCACCTGTATCCCCAGGCAAAGAGTCTGCAGCTGGAATTCATTCCCCCTTGCTGCCAGAGTTATCCCCCCCCCACCAAACCAGCCACCCACCCACGCACGCACGCACGCGCACTAGTGCATGTCAGTAAGGCAGATGTCTACACCCTGTCGCCCTCCCTGCCCATCCCATAATGCAGTAGTTTGTGTGCTGGGGATGCGGCTGTGCTCTGTGCTCTGACGAGGATGGGAAGTGACACCAACCAAACTCGGTGTGTCCTCCAGCCAGCTCCGGTGGCTCCCGGCCTGTCAATCCCAGCTCCGTCAGCAGCACTGTCTCAATGGCAGTGCCTGTGACACATGTCACAAAGTTTTAAATGTCTGCTCTTTTCAGCATGACGGCTGGGTTGGCAAGGGTGAGGAGGGAGGCAGCTAGGGGAAGGATGACATTTTGTTGTCGGGTGGGGGGAGAACTTGTTGTGGCTCCCCTCTTCCTGCCTCTGCCAGCTGTCAGGGCCGGTTCCTTCTGAACACATCACAAATATACCTGGTCATTCTGAAATGTTGCCACTAGTGACCAGCCTCCCCAACGTTACGGGTGCATGGTCTTGTAGGAGGAAGTAGCACATGGATGTACGCAGGAACACACACACACACACACACACACACACACACAGGCAGGAACACACACACACGCACACACACACAGAACAAAGATAGTGTGGGGCTATCTCTGACCTTTCTGTCATCTGTCTGTTTGTTAGATTGATGAGCAGGACTGTAACTCCACATGGTCCCGCTCACATCTCCCTGATCTGTTTGGGCTAATGTAGTAGACGGGTTCCTCTTACAGTAATGACTGGAATAGAGGAGCAGGAGAAGGAGATGGTAATGACTGGAATAGGGGAGCAGGTGAATATGTCAAAAGAGACTGTGGAGGGAAGCGGCTGTCCAGGCCTCAAAATTAGAAGATTATTTGGACCAATAACATGTATTGTATTCAGGATTTTGTGACTAATGAAGCAATTTGACATTTCCAAAATCCCCAAAAATGATAAAATATCAATTTAGACAGACACAGCTCAAGTAGAATACTTTAATCAATAAAAGTAGTGACCTTTAACCCTTTACACTCTTGGGAATTGGCCTATATGGATAGGGCTAAATGTAAATGTTTACAGAAGAAAAAAATGCATAACCATGGTCGCAATTGAAAGGGAACAGTTTGGAGATTATGGGAAAATTATTAGACTTAAGGTGAGGACACAACAGTTCAGCTGACACAACACTGAATCCAAACATTACACTGTCGATTTTATGTGCATTTGACATTTACTGTACTTTCGTTGATAACGAAATCAGAAAATACTCTGGATACATTCAGTAGCATAATAATAAATGTGGGGTAGGAGAAACATACAACAAAAACATTTAAAGGGTTTGAGTGAGAGGACTAACTGGTGTCTCCAAGTGGCCACACACCTCTCCAAAGTGTGCACAGTTCCTAAGTCATTTCAATGCACTTTTATGACTCAAAGAGTCTTCAACTATAAGGTGCTTGTTTGAGCTCTCCTAGCTGTGCTGTTGAGGAACTAGAGCAGCACACTGGTAGTTGTTTTATTTGGAACACAGCCCTGCATCCCCGCCTTTACACAATTACTGTTGTTGTTTACGCAATCCAAAATGGTCCATTAGAAATCACAATCTGGGTCAGGTGGGCATGATTTGAAAGTCTGTTCTATTGAAAACATGACTACCTAAGTTAGAAAATACGATATTACAGTGATAGGCTTTCACAATACAATTCTGGAAAATTGATAATTTTGGTGCGCATAGAATGGAGTCATGAGTGCAGTCAGGTGCTTGTTCCATGACAAATGTTCTCCACAATAGACAAACATAGGCTCTTTCTGTTCAGAACAACCCAGGGTATGACGCCAGGTCATCTTGTAACTATACATCAAACATAGTGATCATAAACGTTGACACTGTACTCTGGATGAGAGCGTCTGCTAAATGACTAAAATGTAAATATAGAAATGTGAAGTGCACATTTGGACTCACGGGTGTTTGGCTTGCTTGTATGACATCAAACCAGTATTTATTATAATCCTCAACATCTCATCTTTCAAAATACATATAGTTCTCTTAATTGACAGCATTTCCCTCACTCAGACAACAAAACATTTGCAGAAGTTGCCCAATTAGCAGGAGAGATGGGGGCAACGTCTTGTCGCGTCAACCCATACAGCGCTGTCAGTCAACCCATACAGCGCTGTCAGTCAACCCATACAGCGCTGTCAGTCAACCCATACAGCTCTGACATCATGTATAGCATGTTACTGTACAGCCACTGCATTCCAATTTAGTCATTTATCAGTGCCCAAATCTGCCATTTTCAATCTGTATAGGGCACAGGAGGTTGGTGGCACCTTAATTGGGGAGGACAGGATCGTGGTAATGACTGGAGCGGAATAAGAGGATTGGTATCAAATACATCAAACACATGGTATCCATGGTTTCCATATGTTTGATGCCATTCCATTTGTGTCGATCACCTATAACAGCATTGGTTAATTTCCAAAAGGCAGATAATAAGATGACATTGAGTACATTCAGTATGTGGGAATATTTCCTAACTTCTATAATACTATAATACAGTATGTTAAAAGCATGCCTTCTGAATCCTTCGTAACCCCATTGAGGAAATATTCAGCTAACATAAATCACAATGAACTTACAATTTCATTCCATACTAATATATGATATTAACATTTCATGATTCATCTCAGTTTCAATTCTGGTAACTTTCCCAAAAATCCCAGGTTGGAAGATTACAGGAATCAGCAGGGAATAAGCAGATCTGCAGTATAGGCCTACCGATAAAGATCATTTGTAAGTAGGCCTATAAAAAATGTAAGTAGACATAACAATTAGGTAGATTAACAAAACAAAGAAATTGATGTTGATGAAGCCAGCTTCGTAGAGTTCCTTCACAATGGAGTGTGCCCGCTCATGACGGAGGCCGGTGCTTCTGGCAACCCACTGGAGTTAGGCTAGATGATTTGATGATGGTGATGCCAGATGATCGATGCCAGATTATGCAGTTGGCTTGCTGGCCCTGATGTTGTCCTCAGCCTCTCCGTAGCCTTCCTGTGATGCCAGGTGATGGTGATGGAGTCCCCTTGCTGGCCCTGATGTCATTTTCAGATCAGCCTCTCTGTAGCCGGGACTTAGTACTCCTCCACCACTGACGTGTAGCACCCACTTGGGCGATGCATCTGCTGCTGCTATGTCGCAAAAACAGCTCACCATACATCAGTCTAGAGCAGTAGTCATCCTCACTACAAGATCTCTGCCATGTCCACAATGCAGTCAGGTTTTATTGATCAAGAAGCCAGTGCTGAGTGATACATCTTCTACACATTAGCCGGCAGCTAGCTATGCATCAGACTTGCCATCAGTCCTTCAACTCCATGGGGAAAAACAACCAGATAAATACAATCAACACTCAATGACTTATCAAAAACAAAAAACCTGATTAAACGAAACACTTAAAATCATCTAAAATATGTAGAAAATATAGAAAGCTCTCTGTTTAGGATGTCTTGCGGCGCCATGCCAGCGACGGAATGTTATTGGAGTGTCTTTGAAAATATAACATCCCTTCAAATTATACATTATCTTGCAATAATTCAATACTAAATAACGGATTATTTTCCATTAACAACAGATCATATTGAAGTATATCTGACAACAGCGTAACTCTAAACACATTTGTTAAGTCAAAAAGTTTAGAAGTGTTGTTACTCTTGCAGGTAAGCCCTGTATCAGAGTACAGTAAATTCCTTTAGAAGAGAGACTGAAAAAAACAAGTAATGCTGTGAAATAATCTAAACAAATACGGCTTCAGAAGCACAAGGGTAGAGTCCTTGGGGAAAAGTTATCCTAGCTTTCTTATTCTCTCCTCCTCCTCCTCCTCCCTGTCTGGCCTTTCCTCCTCCCTCTCTCCTCCCTCTCTCCTCCCTCTCTCCTCCTCCTCCTCCTCCCTGTCTGGCCTTCTCTCCTCCCTCTCTCCTCCTCCTCCTCCTCCCTTCTGGCCTTCTCTCCTCCCTCTCTCCTCCTCCTCCTCCCTGTCTGGCCTTCTCTCCTCCCTCTCTCCTCCTCCTCCTCCCTGTCTGGCCTTCTCTCCTCCCTCTCTCCTCCTCCTCCTCCCTGTCTGGCCTTCTCTCCTCCCTCTCTCCTCCTCCTCCTCCCTGTCTGGCCTTCTCTCCTCCCTCTCTCCTCCTCCTCCTCCTCCCTGTCTGGCCTTCTCTCCTCCCTCTCTCCTCCTCCTCCTCCCTGTCTGGCCTTCTCTCCTCCCTCTCTCCTCCTCCTCCTCCCTGTCTGGCCTTCCCTCCTCCCTCTCTCCTCCCTCTCTCCTCCCTGTCTGGCCTCTCCTCCTCCTCCTCCTCCCTGTCTGGCCTTCCCTCCTCCCTCCTCTCTCCTCCCTCTCTCCTCCATGTATGGCCTTCCCTCCTCCCTCTCTCTCCTCCCTCTCTCCTCCCTGTCTGGCCTCTCCTCCTCCTCCTCCTCCCTGTCTGGCCTTCCCTCCCTCCTCCATCTCTCCTCCCTCTCTCCTCCCTGTCTGGCCTTCCCTCCTCCCTCCCTCTCTCCTCCCTGTCTGGCCTTCTCTCCTCCCTCTCTTCTCCCTCTCTCCTGTCTGTCCTTCTCTCCTCCCTCTCTCCTCCCTCTCTCCTCCCTGTCTGGCCTTCTCTCCTCCCTCTCTCCTCCCTCTCTCCTTTCTGGCCTTCCCTCCCCCCTTTCTCCTCCCTCTCTCCTCCCTGTCTGGCCTTCCCTCCTCCCTCTCTCCTCCCTCTCTCCTCCCTGTCAGGCCTTCTCTCCTCCCTCTCTCCTCCCTCTCTCCTGTCTGTCCTTCTCTCCTCCCTCTCTCCTCCCTCTCTCCTCCCTCTCTCCTCCCTGTCTGGCCTTCCCTCCTCCCTTTCTCCTCCCTCTCTCCTCCCTGTCTGGCCTTCTCTCCTCCCTCTCTCCTCCCTCTCTCCTTTCTGGCCTTCCCTCCTCCCTTTCTCCTCCCTCTCTCCTCCCTGTCTGGCCTTCTCTCCTCCCTCTCTCCTGTCTGGCCTTCCCTCACACAGGCCCAGTGAGGCATCAGGTGTGACCTCTGACCCCTGGTGAGTGGTGGTAGGGGACTGGTGATCCATCATGGCTGCCTTGGCTGTCAGAGCAGCCGCTTGGCTGGAGGTGTCCATCACCATGGCCACGGGGGGTGTGTGTGTGTATGCACTTGCGTGTGCGGTTCTGTGCGTGTGTGTGCATGCATGCACATGAGTGTATGGTTGTGCGTGTGTGTATAGCATTGCTGCTTAGATGCAATCATGTCAGTGTTCACTCTGGGGCAGGAGAGTGGAGCTGACAGGAGAGGCAGCCTCAGCTCAGTGAAGGAGGAGACCAGGCCACTATACTACAGGGCCCGTATTCATAAAGCGTTTCATCATGCTGATCTAGGATCAGGTCCCCCTTGTACATATAATCATATTAATTATCGTCTAAATAAATAGCAAAAGCTTGATACATTTATTTAATTTTAATTTTAATTAACCCTTATTTTACCAGGTCAGTTGACTGAGAACACATTCTCATTTACAGCAACGACCTGGGGAATAGTTACAGGGGAGAGGAGGGGGGATGAATGAGCCAATTGGAAGCTGGGGATGATTAGGTGGCCATGAATGTATGAGGGCCAGATTGGGAATTTAGCCAGGACACCGAAGTTAACACTCCTACTCTTACGATAAGTGCCATGGGATCTTTAGTGACCACAGAGAGTCAGGACACCCATTTAACGTCCCATCTGAGAGACAGCACCCTACACCCTGGTTTTACTATCCTTGTCGGGACCAGAAGTCTTCACAATGATAGTAAAACAAGGACAATTTGGACAAGTGGGGACATTTCGTCGGTCCCCACAAGGAAAAAGCTATTTTAGGCTTAGGGGTTAGGTTTAGGGTTACAATTAGGGTTAGCGATTAGGTTTACAGGTTTACGGGTTAGGAGTTAGATTTAGGGGTTTGGGATTGGTTAGGTTAAGGGTTAGGTTACTGTGTGTGTGTGTGTGTGTGTGTGTGTGTGTGTGTGTGTGTGTGTGTGTGTGTGTGTGTGTGTGTGTGTGTGTGTGTGTGTGTGTGTGTGTGTGTGTGTGTGTGTGTGTCTCCGTCGGTCCATCAGAGTTGGTCATTGCGGATGAATCGGTTGCCTTCTGAATGCTTTCCATAGTAGACGTAACGGCACTTGGCGAGCACACCTGAAAATGGAAGAAGATAAATAATATTAAAACACTGGTAAAATTCAGATGTACCTGTGGTGTGTATAAGCATTCCCCCTGGACTTGATTTGTTATCACACTGTATTGTCCTCACTATTCTGCATTAACCATAGAAAAGTTAACTTGAGTGTCATCAAACTGATTTCTCGGTCTATTTCACATTGCTGTTTATTTAATATAATCTCAAATATGGTATTCAGCTATTGACACAACAGTATACAGAAATGCTAATATAAATATGTGTATTCTAATTGTTAATTAGCTGTCATTATCATTCTTATCCCATCTGTGATGTGTGTGTGTTTGTGTGTGTGTGTTTTGTGTGGTTTGTGTGTGTGTGTTTTTGTGTGGTATGTGTGTGTGTGTGTGTGTGTCTCGGAGGTGTGGGTGTGTGTGTGTCTCGGAGGTGTGTGTGTGTGTCTCGGAGGTGTGTGTATATAGAGGATGAGTATCCTTTTCAAGTGGAGGAACAGCGAGGAAACAGCATTTGGCCTCAGGGTGATGTCTAGACAGTAACGAGCTCACAGCCCTAGCTCTGCCTCCACTTCACCCACACACCCACACCCACACACACAGGGAGAGCGAGCCATGAGAGAGACAGAGGGCAATTATTACCACAATCAACGAGCAGAGGGACTGTGCGTGTGCGTGTGCGTGTGTGCGTGTGCGTGTGTGCGTGTGCAAGCCATGTATCAATACTATGCGAACCTTGCTCTGAACATCCTATACTTTTTTTATTTGGCTACTGATCAAAGCATTCACTTCAGCATTCAATCAATATTAAAATGACCCCTGGCCTTGACAATACCTTTGAAGTACTTCATATTATACAAATGATGTCTAGAGACATAAACCCAAAACAAATTATGTATGGGAGATGCTTGTACTTGTTGTTGCCCTGAGCAAAAGGTAAAACTCTGATCTATGGCTCATTGATCCAATCAACAAACAAGCTACGTTAAAGATTCACATGTTTATAATCGCTCTTATAAAATCTCCCTTAATCTAAAATCAAGGTGAAGACTGTAGTATGAATCACATTTTTAGAATGTTATATTGATCAAATTAAATAAGGTTTAAATCTGCAGCTTTGTTAGGGTACTAATTAAAATAAGTAGGAATGCTTAATACAAACCACAACAAATGACTGAATGAACTCTCTCCACTTCCCAAAGGGTTATACCATAAAACAAAATGGCCAACTATAGCCACCATACTCTAGCCTAGTCTATTCTGTGCTCTCTCTGTCTGTCTGTGATGTCACAGCGCTCAGCAAAGTGCCACTTGAAGAATGCTGCAGCTACAGCTAGCTAGGTGTCACCTCTCAGCAAATGAGCCAAGGAAAAGAGGCATTAGCGCTGTCACCGACCCTCGGACAGCAAGACAAGATACGTTCTCTGATCTCAACACGGTTCTTAAATAGACATCAAGAGCATTATTGACCAGAGAGGGCAGGAAAGGGGGAGAGAGGATGAGAGGAGAGGGGAGGGGAGGAGAGGGTGATGGGGAAGGATGTCGAAAACGGTTGAGGGGCGCTCAGAGCGATATAGCCAATCACGTAATAGGAGGAGACATTGTCAGGGCCGGAGAGAGACAGGGACCAGAATGGCAGAGATGAGGACAGAGATACTGGTGCCATATTAGTGCCAAGCATATTCCAACGCCAGCCTCCATTCTAACCAAACCTGACACACCACCACTGTCTAACTCTGTCTTCAAAGTAGCCCCACTAACACACACACTCTCACACACATAGTTAGACACACACTTGAACTGACACACACACACAAACGTACATGCGCACACAGACAGACAGACAGACACACACACACACACAAACACACACACACACACCCGTCCCCTGATGTCAGTGCAGCAGTCTCCCTTCCAGCAGTAGTGAGCGTGTGTTCTGTCAGGCTGGGGGAGCTGTGCAGCACACCGGTCTGGGGACAAGCTCAGTCAATCTAAATCTGGACTTTGTAGTGGAGCGGCTCTCATTCCCCTACTTGAGGTGATCCAAACACTTTAGTGTAAGGAACTGTCACCTCCGATAAAATCCCAGACCAGCTCCATGCCTGCCTGCTCCCCGCCATGTGTGTGTGTGAGGGGGTGGGGGGTGGGGGGGGGGGGGGACAGTTCAAGATGACTCTGGCAGCAAGGGGAAATGAATTCCAGCTGCAGACTCTTTGCCTGGGGATACAGGTGCCATGGTGGGAGACTGGGCTCTACACCAAACAACTCACACTGTCTCAGTACTGTGATCAGAGGAGTGCTGGGCCCTTCACAGCTTACCTTCTGAGGGATACCGACCTTTAGATGTTACCGGAGGGTTGCTGGTATCAAATCCTAGATGCCATTGCCTGCCGTTGTGCCCTTGAGCAAGGCACTTAACCCCCCACAACAACAGCTCCCGGCGCCCAGTGTGGCAGCCCCCGCACCTCTAAAAAAAAACTGTATGTGTACGTCCTGTATATGTGTGTCTTTCAGAGGGGTTGGGTTAAAAGCTGAAGTAACATTTATGTTGGAGCTTGTGTGCAAATGACCAATAAAGTGATCTTAATCTTAAGGTAAAGCCTTACATAACTCCTTATGAGGCCTCCTCAGGCCAGTGGAAACGGTTTGATGAGCTGATACTTATTAACAAACGGTCAAACACTGGCGTCATGTATATACTCTGTCCCAGGACTGGCTGACACATACATACACAGCGAGAGAGAGAGAGAGAGAGAGAGAGAGAGAGAGAGAGAGAGAGAGAGAGAGAGCGAGAGATCCCTGAGAACAGCGAGCAGCCATTAAAGTGACAGATTAGAACAGTGATGTGGAAAGCTAATGTTTCCATCATGGATCCTCTGGCAGACGAACAGTCAGGCCGTTGTTCTACACAGTAGGTTACTCACACCCTGCACTGTTCCTGTTCCTCTTAAAGGGATGTCCAGTACCTCTATTATTCTTAAAGGGAAATACAGTATCGCTATTCCTCTTAAAGGGAAATACAGTATCTCTATTCCTCTTAAAGGGAAGTACAGTATCTCTATTATTCTTCAAGGGAAGTACAGGATCTCTATTATTCTTAAAGGAAGTACAGTATCTCTATTCTTCTTAAATGGAAGTACAATATTTATATTATTCTTTAAAGAGGACTACAGTATCTTTAAAGGGAAGTACAATATCACCTTATTTAAAGGGGAGTAAAGTGTATCTCTCAAGTAATACACAACCAACAACTGCATACACAGAATTCACTCTGACACATAACAGATAACAAACCTTGAAATGAAGTTACAACGGCGGCACATAGGAAGGAGAGGTTTAGGAAGTCAGTTAGGGGATTGAAGAATCACTGCAGCCAAAGCTAGTGAAACCTACTGCTTAACAAAGACCTCTAGGAAAAACAACAAATTAATCAACAGACAGAGAGAGAGAGAGAGAGAGAGCGAGAGAGAGAGAGAGCTGGAGTGGGTTTAATGATTCCTCCCTGCATACAATCAGCTCCGCTCTTTTCAAGGGCCATCAATATGTCAAGGAAAGACATATCCGAAGGATCTAGCTCTTAACATCAAGGTTATCTATTGTCCAAGAGCCACCTCTCTCCTCCCCCCTCTATTTTCCTCTCTACCTCTCCGCTCCTCTTCTCCTCTCCTACTCTCCTCTTCTCCTCTCTACCTCTCCACTCCTCTTCTCCTCTCCGCTCCTCTTCTCCTCTCTACCTCTCCGCTCCTCTTCTCCTCACCTCCTCTCCTGCCCTCCTCTCCTCTTTTCCTCATTGCTCCTCTTTCTCCTCTCTAACTCTCCGCTCCTCTTCTCCTCTCCTGCCCTCCTCTCCTCTTCTCCTCTCCTCTTCTCCTCTCTACCTCTCCGCTCCTCTTCTCCTCACCTCCTCTCCTGCCCTCCTCTCCTCTTAATCCTCATTGCTCCTCTTCTCCTCTCTAACTCTCCGCTCCTCTTCTCCTCTCCTGCCCTCCTCTCCTCTTCTCCTCTCCTCTTCTCCTCTCTACCTCTCCACTCCTCTTCTCCTCTCCCTCTCCTCTCTACGTCCTCTTCTCTCCCTCTCTCCTGCCCTCCTCTCCTCTTAATCCTCATTGCTCCTCTTCTCCTCTCTACCTCTCCACTCCTCTTCTCCTCTCCGCTCCTCTTCTCCTCTCTACCGCTCCGCTCCTCTTCTCCTCTCCGCTCCTCTTCTCCTCTCTACCGCTCTGCTCCTCTTCTCCTCTCCTGCCCTCCTCTCCTCTTCTCCTCTCTCCTCTTCTCCTCTCCTCTCCTCTCCTCTCCTCTCCTCTCCTCTCCTCTCCTCTCCTCTCCTCTCTCTCCTCTCCTCTCCTCTCCTCTTCTCCTCCCCCCTCTATTTTCCTCTCTACCTCTCCCCTCCTCTTCTCCTCTCCTCCTCTCCTCTCCTCTTCTCCTCTCTACCTCTCCACTCCTCTTCTCCTCTCCGCTCCTCTTCTCCTCTCTACCTCTCCGCTCCTCTTCTCCTCTCTACCGCTCCGCTCCGCTCCTCTTCTCCTCTCCTGCCCTCCTCTCCTCTCCTCCTCTCCTCTCCTCTCCTCTCCTCTCCTCTCCTCTCCTCTCCTCTCCTCTCCTCCTCTCTTCTCTTCTCCCCTTCTCTCCTGCCCTCCTCTCTTTCTCTCCCCTCCCCTTTCTCTCTCACGCTATCCCTCTGGCTAACCATCCAACGTTTTCATCAATGCCACAATCCATCAGAGATAATAATGCTGTGGAGAAAAAAAATCAATTAACAACGCAATTAAACTCTCCATATTATCTGAAAGGGCTGAAATAATATGGGAGGGAGAAGACAAAGGGTCTGGAGGCAGGCATCCATAAGGCTGTGTGAGAAAGTGAGTTATGGGGCTTGGGCACGGCCTGGTATGAGCCTGGCCTATTATAGTGGACACTATCCATCTCCCGCTGTCTGTTTATCAGGCCAGCACAACATCATGTAATGGAGTCACTACTGTGGCACACTATTTGGAGGTTTATGTGGATATTCACCCCTGTGTCTCACAAACACACATTAGGGGGTTGTATGAATCAAGCATCTCAGAGTCACAATGAATAAGATTAAATGGACAGGGGTAACCTGAACCTAGACCAGTACTCTTACTCTGAGCTACTTCATACACACAGCCCCAAATTGACAGCTAGCCACATGGTGGTGACTGGTTAACACATATATCAATTATAATGATGAGGAAATGTAATGTAAATATGATCAGTGTATGTTGGTGGTAGATCTCCGATCATGTGCATGGCCATATACATAGTGACAACAGTTTCTAGATATGCATACATAAACCGTTTTAAAAGGAAGAACATTAAACAGTAGCAGCTAAAAATTAGGCACAACAGGAAAAGGGGTAGAAAGGAAGGGAAGAGTACAGGCATATTTACTAGGTGATTACTAGCTCTATACCTGGAAAGCAATACTCTGCATATTTACTAGGTGATTACTAGCTCTACTTTACTACCTGGAAAGCAATACTCTGCATATTTACTAGGTGATTACTAGCTCTACTTTACTACCTGGAAAGCAATAATCTGCATATTTACTAGGTGATTACTAGCTCTACTTTACTACCTGGAAAGCAATACTCTGCATATTTACTAGGTGATTAGTAGCTCTACTTTACTACCTGGAAAGCAATACTCTGCATATTTACTAGGTAATTACTAGCTCTACTTTACTACCTGGAAAGCAATACTCTGCATATTTACTAGGTGATTAGTAGCTCTACTTTACTACCTGGAAAGCAATACTCTGCATATTTACTAGGTGATTACTAGCTCTACTTTACTACCTGGAAAGCAATACTCTGCATATTTACTAGGTGATTACTAGCTCTACTTTACTACATGGAAAGCAATACTCTGCATATTTACTAGGTGATTACTAGCTCTACTTTACTACCTGGAAAGCAATACTCTGCATATTTACTAGGTGATTACTAGCTCTACTTTACTACCTGGAAAGCAATAATCTGCATATTTACTAGGTGATTACTAGCTCTACTTTACTACATGGAAAGCAATACTCTGCATATTTACTAGGTGATTACTAGCTCTACTTTACTACCTGGAAAGCAATAATCTGCATATTTACTAGGTGATTACTAGCTCTACTTTACTACCTGGAAAGCAATACTCTGCATATTTACTAGGTGATTACTAGCTCTACTTTACTACCTGGAAAGCAATACTCTGCATATTTACTAGGTGATTAGTAGCTCTACTTTACTACCTGGAAAGCAATACTCTGCATATTTACTAGGTGATTAGTAGCTCTACTTTACTACCTGGAAAGCAATACTCTGCATATTTACTAGGTGATTACTAGCTCTACTTTACTACCTGGAAAGCAATAATCTGCATATTTACTAGGTGATTACTAGCTCTACTTTACTACCTGGAAAGCAATACTCTGCATATTTACTAGGTGATTACTAGCTCTACTTTACTACCTGGAAAGCAATACTCTGCATATTTACTAGGTGATTAGTAGCTCTACTTTACTACCTGGAAAGCAATACTCTGCATATTTACTAGGTGATTAGTAGCTCTACTTTACTACCTGGAAAGCAATACTCTGCATATTTACTAGGTGATTACTAGCTCTACTTTACTACCTGGAAAGCAATACTCTGCATATTTACTAGGTGATTACTAGCTCTACTTTACTACCTGGAAAGCAATACTCTGCATATTTACTAGGTGATTACTAGCTCTACTTTACTACCTGGAAAGCAATACTCTGCTTGTGTCTGGACCTCTGCGGATAGAGGTACATCTAAAGTGAAAAGCTTAGCCAATAAGTAAGCCAATCTACAGAGAGTAAATATCCACAAAACAGCTAGAGAGAGAGAGACGGGGGAGGGAGGGAGAGAGAGAAAAAGATAGAAAGGGGAGAGAGAGAGAGAGAGAGAGAGAGAGAGAGAGAGAGAGAGAGAGAGAGAGAGAGAGAGAGAAATATAGAGAGAGGGGAGAGAGAGAGAGAGAGAGAGAGAGAGAGAGAGAGAGAGAGAGAGAGAGAGAGAGAGAGAGAGAGAGAGAGAGAGAGAGAGAGAGTCACACATATGCCCAGGCCTTGAGCAGGCAGACAGGCCCAACCCCCACTCTTATACTAGCCCAAGCCAATGGCATGTACCAGATGCTCAGCAGGCGCTGCTTACACTTACTGGTCTGAGGCCAAACCACATGACTAACAACATTGGACACTTTATGGAGCACAAAGCCTTCACTATCTCATCCTGGAATATCCCAGGCCTGAGGTCATCTGCCTTTGGAAGAGCAGGAACCTGGACTTCACCAAAGAAATCAGAAATACAGACATTGTCATCCTACAAGAAACATGGTATAGAGGAGATGGACCCACTGGTTGCCCTCTAGGTTACAGAAAGCTGGTAGTCCCAATCACCAAACTACCAGGTGTGAAACAGGGAAGGGACTCAGGGGGTATGCTAATTTGGTATAGAGCTGACCTAACTCACACTATTCAACTAATCAAAACAGGAAAATTTTACATTTGGCTAGAAATTCAAAAGGAAATTATCTCAACAGAGAAAAATGTCCTCCTGTGTGCTCCCTATATCCCCCCACTAGAATCCCCATACTTTAATGAAGACAGCTGGAGGTGACAGCATTCCCTCCCCCATATGCCCCCCTAGGCACAACTACGACAACATAACCAACAAAAACGGGTCACAACTCCTGCAGCTCTGTCGCACGCTGGGTATGTACATAGTGAATGTTAAGCTTCGAGGGGACTCCTATTGTAGGCACACCTATAGCTCATCTCTTGGCAGTAGTACTGTAGACTACTTTATCACTGACCTCAACCCAGACTCTCTCAGAGCGTTCACTGACACCACTATCAGATCACAGCAAAATCACAGTCTATAGAGCAATACTCAATCACGAGGCGTCAAAGGAACTGAATAATATTAAGATATATTATAGATGGAAGGAAAGTAGTGTGGAAACCTACCAAAAAACTATTAGGCAACAACAAATTCAATCCCTTTTAGACAACTTCCTGGACAAAACGTTTCACTGTAATAGTGAAGGTGTAAACTTGGCAGTAGAAAACAAAACAGTATATTTGACCTCTCACCTTCCCTATCAAATCTAAACATTTCAAACAGACAACCAAAGAAAATTAACAAAAATGACAAATGATTTGATGAAGAATGCAAAAACCTAAGAAAGAGATTGAGAAACCTATCCAACCAAAAACATAGAGACCCATACAACAACACGAAGAGTTATCTATCCAAAACGGAGATGTATGGGTAAACCACTTCTCCAATCTTTTTGAAGACAGGCTATGTGCACACTTCCTAACTTCCTGCCAAATGTATGACCATATTAGAGACACATACTTCCCTCAGATTACACAGACCCACAAAGAATTCGAAAACAAATCCAATTTGGATAAACTCCCATTTCTATTGGGTGAAATAGCACAGTGTGCCATCACAGCAGCAATATTTGTGACCTGTTGCCACAAGAAAAGTGAAGAACAAACACCATTGTAAATACAACCTATATTTATGTTGATTTATTTTCCTTTTTGTACTTTAGCTATTTGCACATCATTACAACACTGTATATAGACATAATATGACACTTGAAATGTCTTTATTATTTTTGAACTTTTGTGAGTGTAATGTTTACTGTTAATTTTTGTATTGTTTAATTCACTTTTGTTTACTATCTATTTCACTTGCTTTGGCAATGTTAACATATGTTTCCCATGCCAATAAAGCCCCATAAATTGAAATTGAAATGAAATTGAATTGAGAGCGAGAGAGAGAGAGAGAGAGAGAGAGAGAGAGGATACTCATGCTGGAATTTATTAAACCTGGATCCTGGATTATGTCCGTTTTTAAATGAAACGGTAGAAGTATGTTTTTTGTGCGTGTATGCATGCCTGTGTGTGTAAGTGGGCCGCAGATCAACTGGCCAGATCCCATGTGTTAGTCTAGTTTTGTCAGGATTGAGCCCTATCATAAGACAAACCACAAACTGCTGATGGCTCCTGACACAAACACGTGTTGGATCTCAGGCATACCCTATGTAAAACTACTTATGATCAGACCTCTTGATGATCAGACCTCTTGATGATCAGACCTCTCTATGATCAGACCTCTCTACGATCAGACCTTTCTACAATCAGACCTCTCTATGATAAAGGTCAGACCTCTCTATGATCAGACCTCTCTATGATCAGACCTCTCTATGATCAGACCTCTCTATGATCAGACCTTTCTACAATCAGACCTCTCTATGATCATACCTCTCTATGATCATACCTCTCTATGATCAGACCTCTCTATGATCAGACCTTTCTACGATCAGACATCTCTATGATCAAGGTCAGACCTCTCTATGATCAGACCTCTCTACGATCAGACCTCTCTATGATCAGACCTCTCTATGATCAGACCTCTCTACGATCAGACCTCTCTAGGATCAGACCTCTCTTATTAATAAAGAGTATTATATAGCCGTAAGGGTCACTGGGTAAAATGGAATAAACCTTTCTCATAACTATCTATTGTACCTACCAATACAAATGGAATAAACCTTTCTCATAACTATCTATTGTACCTACCAATACAAATGGAATAAACCTTTCTCATAACTATCTATTGTACCTACCAAAACAAATGGAATAAACCTTTCTCATAACTATCTATCGTACCTACCAAAACAAATGGAATAAACCTTTCTCATAACTATCTATTGTACCTACCAAAACAAATGGAATAAACCTTTCTCATAACTATCTATCGTACCTACCAAAACAAATGGAATAAACCTTTCTCATAACTATCTATTGTACCTACCAATACAAATGGAATAAACCTTTCTCATAACTATCTATTGTACCTACCAAAACAAATGGAATAAACCTTTCTCATAACTATCTATTGTACCTACCAAAACAAATGGAATAAACCTTTCTCATAACTATCTATTGTACCTACCAATACAAATGGAAAAAACCTTTCTCATAACTATCTATTGTACCTACCAAAACAAATGGAATAAACCTTTCTCATAACTATCTATTGTACCTACCAAAACAAATGGAATAAACCTTTCTCATAACTATCTATTGTACCTACCAATACAAATGGAAAAAACCTTTCTCATAACTATCTATTGTACCTACCAAAACAAATGGAAAAAACCTTTCTCATAACTATCTATTGTACCTACCAAAACAAATGGAATAAACCTTTCTCATAACTATCTATTGTACCTACCAATACAAATGGAATAAACCTTTCTCATAACTATCTATTGTACCTACCAATACAAATGGAATAAACCTTTCTCATAACTATCTATTGTACCTACCAATACAAAAGACCTAGAAAAGTCATAAAGAATATAAATAACCCCATAGAGATACATGTATAACTAGTACATCCACTGATGAAATAATAACACATCCTAGATCTGAATGAATGAAATAATCTTATTAAATACTTTTTTCTTTACATAGTTGAATGTGCTGACAACAAAATCACACAAAAATTATCAATGGAAATCAAATGTATCAACCCATGGAGGTCTGGATTTGGAGTCACCCTCAAAATTAAAGTGGAAAACCACACTACAGGCTGATCCAACTTTGATGTAATGTCCTTAAAACAAGTCAAAATGAGGCTCAGTAGTGTGTGTGGCCTCCACGTGCCTGTATGACCTCCCTACAACGCCTGGGCATGCTCCTGATGAGGTGGCGGATGGTCTCCTGAGGGATCTTCTCCCAGACCTGGACTAAAGCATCCGCCAACTCCTGGACAGTCTGTGGTGCAACGTGGCGTTGGTGGATGGAGCGAGACATGATGTCCCAGATGTGCTCAATTGGATTCAGGTCTGGGGAACGGGCGGGCCAGTCCATAGCATCAATGCCTTCCTCTTGCAGGAACTGCTGACACACTCCAGCCACATGAGGTCTAGCATTGTCTTGTATTAGGAGGAACCCCGGGCCAATCGCACCAGCATATGGTCTCACAAGGGGTCTGAGGATCTCATCTCGGTACCTAATGGCAGTCAGGCTACCTCTGGCGAGCACATGGAGGGCTGTGCGGCCCCCCAAAGAAATGCCACCCCACACCATGACTGACCCACCGCCAAACCGGTCATGCTGGAGGATGTTGCAGGCAGCAGAACGTTCTCCACGGCGTCTCCAGACTCTGTCACGTCTGTCACATGTGCTCAGTGTGAACCTGCTTTCCACCTGTGGACGTCAGGCCCTCATACCACCCTCATGGAGTCTGTTTCTGACCGTTTGAGCAGATACATGCACATTTGTGGCCTGCTGGAGGTCATTTTGCAGGGCTCTGGCAGTGCTCCTCCTGCTCCTCCTTGCACAAAGGTGGAGGTAGCAGTCCTGCTGCTGGGTTGTTGCCCTCCTACGGCCTCCTCCACGTCTCCTGATGTACTGTCCTGTCTCCTGGTAGCGCCTCCATGCTCTGGACACTACGCTGACAGACACAGCAAACCTTTCTTGCCACAGCTCGCATTGATGTGCCATCCTGGATGAGCTGCACTACCTGAGCCACTTGTGTGGGTTGTAGACTCCGTCTCATGCTACCACTAGAGTGAAAGCACCGCCAGCATTCAAAAGTGACCAAAACATCAGCCAGGAAGCATAGGAACTGAGAAGTGGTCTGTGGTCACCACCTGCAAAACCAGTCCTTTATTGGGGGTGTCTTGCTAATTGCCTATAATTTCCACCTGTTGTCTATTCCATTTGCACAACAGCATGTGAAATGTATTGTCAATCAGTGTTGCTTCCTAAGTGGACAGTTTGATTTCACAGAAGTGTGATTGACTTGGAGTTACATTGTGTTGTTTAAGTGTTCCTTTTCTTTTTTTGAGCAGTGTATTTCAACCTATCAGCCCATTGCAGATGCTTTATCTCAATATTTAATCATTTCTGAGTAACAATGAAGTACCTTACTGTGATTGTTTTCAATTAAAATAAAATAAAATACAAATAAAGCTTCTTAGCAAAGAGCCATTTCTCAAGCAAGAATTTTGGGACTGTCTGGGAGTGGTCTGAGTGGGGAGGGGAAAACTGAAAACGAGCTGTTATTGGCCGAGAGGTTTGGAACTCTCTTTCTTAGCCAAAACTCCATCCCACCAAAAAACGGTATATTCAAACAGCTCTTAAATAAAAGGGCATTATCATCAGTTTCACAATTTCACAGTATTATTCCAACCTCATTGTGGGGAAATGTATATAAAACAAAGGAAAATCAGCAGGCCTCAGAGGGAAAGCCCAGCATATACTGTAACTTACACAGTTAAACTGACATTTGTCCTCTTCCAATAAAAATATTTAGTCCATTAAACATAAATACCTGTCATTATGATGCATGGCCTGGACTCAGGCCTTCCCCATTAGTTTCCCTCCTCCTCCTCCATCTCCTTGTTTACTGCAGCGGCTGCGTGTTCTCAACTTTAGTGTATTGATTAAACTTTTAAATGGCTGCCATCTAACCCAGGGAGGGACATCAGGAAGATTAATTTGCGTCAATGTTCATCTGTTTGTTATTCATTAGCCATTTATACTCTTCACATCCACACGGCCTGTCAGTGAAATGCCCCATAGTTTTTACCTAGACAGAGGCTGGGGAGCAGGGAGGGAAGAGAGGGAGGGAGGGAGGGAGGGGGGAAGGGAGGGGGAAGGAAGGGGAGGGAGGGGGGGAAGGAGAGGGAGGGAGGGAGAAGGGAGGGAGGGAGAGAGGGAGGGAGGGGGGAAGGAGAGGGAGGGAGGGGGGAAGGAGAGGGAGGGAGAAAGTAGGGAGAAGGGAGGGAGGGAGAGAGAGAGAGAGGGAAGGAGAGGGAGGGAGAAAGGAGAGGGAGGGAGGTGGAAGGAGAGGGAGGGAGAAGGGAGAGGGGGAAGGAGAGGGAGGGAAAAGGGAGGGGGAAGGAGAGGGACAGAGAGAGGGAGGGAGGGAGGGGGAAGGAGAGGGAGGGAGATGGGAAGGGGAGGAGAGGGAGGGAGAAGGGAGGGAGGGAGGGAATGAGAGAGGGAGGGAGATGGGAGAGGGGGAAGGAGAGGGAGGGAGAGAGGGAGGGAGGGGGAAGGAGAGGGAGGGAGATGGGAAGGGGGAGGAGAGGGAGGGAGAAGGGAGGGAGGGAATGAGAGAGGGAGGGAGTGAGTGAGGGGGAAAGGGGGGTTAAACTGCATACAAATCAGACCTAGAGGAAATGCTTGAGTTCTACAAGGCCTACAGTACACCATGAGGAATACTACTATTAGTAGTAAAACATGTATTAATAACAGATTTTGTGTCATTCTGTCAATTAGCCTAGAACTTTATTTTATTTTATCACAAGCCAAATGTTATCCTTGAACTACACCCAGATGATCTATTAATTGCTATATTGATTCAGATTCATGCGTCACCTCCTTAGCTAACCAGACATCCCATTGACACAGCTGTTCATCACGTTGGAACGAGACGATATGCACAACTCAGTACTCCCCCCATTGACCTTGAGGAGTGTTGTGACATCAACCTTTCCAAACACTGTTCCAACGTTAGTCTGTTACCCTACTCTAGGTCTGTGGTAAGCACATCAGACTATTCAAACATCATCCTCCTCAGGCTTATGAGGACATAGTATAATTCCATAGTTTATTTTTTAAACTCTTTTAAACACATTCTTAACTTTTTGATTCATTGTGCTGTGTGTTTGGAACCGTCGTCGCACACAGAAGGTATATACTGTCTGTTTGTTTTGACCTTACTGTCAGATTTGGACTTTTGTTCATACTGCTAATTATATTTATTGGGGAGAAGGGTCCAAGTCAGAGACACATGAGGGACGGAGATGGATTTAAGAGCTGTGTGTACAACTCAGATAACAATATGCATAGGAGGCCAAAACAAGATGGGGAAACGTGGGGGGAAAAGGCAAAGAAAGCTATGGCTGGAAGGGTTGTCAGAAGACGGTGGCCAGGTCGTGGCTCACAAAGCCAGATCAATAGCAGGTTGATTTTACCGGGCCATAACACAACACATCTATTTACTCATAGACTAAATTGACTCACAGACCCATTGTAGTAACATGTAGACTCCAGACCCACTGGAGTAACATGTAGATCCAGACCCACTGGAGTAACATGTAGATCCAGACCCACTGTAGTAACATGTAGACTCCAGACCCACTGGAGTAACATGTAGATCCAGACCCACTGGAGTAACATGTAGATCCAGACCCACTGTAGTAACATGTAGATCCAGACCCACTGTAGTAACATGTAGATCCAGACCCACTGTAGTAACATGTAGATCCAGACCCACTGTAGTAACATGTAGATCCAGACCCACTGTAGTAACATGTAGATCCAGACCCACCAGAGTAACATGTAGATCCAGACCCACTGTAGTAACATGTAGATCCAGACCCACATGTAGATCCAGACCCACTGGAGTAACATGTAGATCCAGACCCACTGTAGTAACATGTAGATCCAGACCCACTGTAGTAACATGTAGACTCACAGACCCACTGGAGTAAAATGTAGATCCAGACCCATAGTTCTGTTCCACCCTTGGGGAGTTATGACCCAAGCATTATCACCTCACTGAATGACCAGAACCAAACATCGTTAACTGAATGACCAGAACGAAACATCGTTAACTGAATGACCAGGGGGGGAGGGGGATAATGACATTGAAAATATAGATATTGAAAATACTAATCTCATAATAGCACGATTATCAGTATCAAAAGTAGCTATTACTGTAATAGTTATTGAAAAGGTAAGTTTAGGGTGGCAGGTAGCCTAGTGGATAAGAGCGTTGGACCAGTAACAGAAAGGTCGCTAGTTCGAATCCCCAAGCCGACTAGGTGAAACATCTGTCAATGTGCCCTTGAGCAAGGCACTTAACCCTTATTGCTCTGGATAAGAGCGTCTGCTAAATGACTGAAATGTAAATGTAATGTCTATCCTTGAAAGCACATTAAAACAGTAATGACAGTCATATTCACTAATGTTCTCATGGTAACATGTTGACTACTAATCACCAGACGCAACACGGTCAGGGTGGTGGTGTGTTTGACACTGATTGATAGTATTCCTCACTACACCTCACCTTTCTAATTAAAATAAAAAAAGGACCAGATAAACTGGATCTATCAACCGCAATTAGCGATTTGGCTGCTTTTGCTAATCGACCCGTTAATAAGAACGGTCGGTTGGTCAGTGAGTCACTCACTTCAAGTTTAGAACAGGATTCAATTACAAAAGATGTGTATATTAATCAGCAGAGAGTAATCACTTCACTACTCATCACTTTGACATTGGCGGAAGGGATGATTAGATCAATGTATCTGAACACATGAAATAATAATTATCATGCAAAACAGCATGAAAGAGAGTGTGTAATGAACCTCATTGTCAGGTCAATTATAAACATATACTCTTCTAAGAGGAGAGGGTAGTACATGCTACACAGCCATGTTGGAAAGAACAAAATGGGCAATATCGTCAAAAGTAATGGGCAACTGCTGTATATGGGTTATTTGTTCTTAATTTAGTGTTAAAGTTAGGGGTAAGATTATGTGATGTTTAAGGTGAGTTGTAGTGGTTGGTTAATAGCATTTGTGTATTGAACGCACTGTGTTTCTGTCCTTTCTAGCACGGCCAGATAACGACAACTAAGAGGCTTCCAGCAGGAAGTAAAAACTGTATTACTGAAGTAAACAAAAGTACTGTAAGTCCTATTACCAACAAATGTGACTTTTTTTAAATACTGAAACAAGTGCAGTTACTACATGTCATGTTAATTCTAAACTGAACAATGAGGACAACTATATGATGGACTTCACGCATCTATGGACAAAACGGCACGTACCACACTAGCTGTCATTCAGCATTTCCCTCAAATCAAAGATGGCCACCAAACATGGCCAGAAGAGCAAACGCCACAGGAGCTGTTCACAAAAAGGGTGACCAATTGTCACAGAGAGAAAATATGCACTGTGTAAATGTGATAATGACTACTAAAATTCACTAAATGTTGTGTTCAAAATAAAAAATTGTTACAATTACTACTTTATACTGAGACCAAAAACAAAAAATACCACTTGGGTCATTCAACAATAACAGAAAATACAAAACTAGTTGTCCAAATCAACAAACAATTTGTATGAACATCATACGTGATCAGTGAACCACCTTTCAAAGCCTTCAGTCTGACTTCTCCCTCTCAGATCCCTGTCTGTCAGCCAGCTCACTTCCTCCTACAACCACATCTCTCTCTCTGCTGGTCAGACATCAATTACCAGCTGCTGCCCTGAAACCGCCTGGCCACCTCCACAGTGACACATATCAATAGTAATCTGATGTGTGGCTGGCACTGGATACAGTCCCCCACGGACCCATCGAGCCCTGGACCCCGACTGGCAGCACCTGCCTCACCGATGGGGACATAAGGGGCCATACGCCAGTCAGCTCCTTCATCCTCTCCTCTGGCCCTCCAGACACCCAACACAACACTTATTAATCCACTTCCTGGTGCTGCTAAGTTACTGGCCTGTCTGTGCCACTGTTGATACGGCTACCACCCTAGGATCCTATCATTATTATCCTCATTTCAGCTGTGATCCTGACGCCTGGTAGGCAGCTCTTTACCTGGGGCTACCAATACTTCCTGGCTGGCTCGCCAAACACTGATCCGACATGACACATTGACAGAAACCAGGGGAGATGGGGATAAAGGGGGATAGAGGGGGCTGGAAATAAAAGAACAAGGGATGAGGAAGAAAGAGAGGGAGAGGTAGAGAGAGGGAAGGTTGGCACAGAAAACAGGGGAGAGAGAGAGGGAAATAAAAGAACAAGGGATGAGGGAGAAAGAGAGATAGAGAGAGGGAGGGAGAGCGAGCGAGAGGAGAAGGTAGGTTGGGGTTGGCCAGCCAAGGCCCTCGTGGCGCAGGGTGTGCCCATCAACACGGATGAGTGTTACCCGAGAGCAGCGTGTCACAATGGAGGGCTTGGATCACTCACATCAGCCCTTCATCTGACTGGAAGAGATCAATCTCCAGGCCTAATACAAAAGGACATGGTAAAATATCCTTTAACATGGGCCCTCCTCTCTGTCTCTTGTGTCAGTTAACTGGTAAGTAACTCTGTTTGTCAGGCGTCACGTTGACCACACATTTTCACCTCTCATTTCCTCTGTCCCTTGTATACATGGTCAAGGCATGGTGTTGGGGATGTGTGATTTACTGACAATTGTATTCTACTTAGCACATCGTATCTACATTGCTATATTTCGTATGAGCACATCACATTATGACTTACACAAAAATCATAAACATCTGATTTGTTTATACAGCAAAAATTCAAATTGTAATTGAACTAGAAATCCTTTGCTGAAAACTTTTCACAAAAGCTATTGCTAACGTTTCTAGGTGACGGTGCATCTTTGACAAAAGCTAGCTATATACTGTAAGCAGAAACTAATGATTTCGCATGCATCTGGAATCAAAGGGGAACCACATGCCACACTATGACAGGGATTGTAAAGAAGGAAAACAGCCAATGGCTGTGGAAGGACAGGTGATAATAGGGTTGTGTTGTGAAGGTGGTGTGTATCTCCCTCCCCCTGTAACCTTACTCCTCTTGATTAACGTGACATATCCCCCCCTCCGTATGCAGGGAGGACAAGGATGGAGGGACGGAGGTATGATTAACTGTCTATCTGTCCCTCACTGTGACTCCTTCTCTCCTTATCATCATCCCGAGTGGCGCAGTGGTCTAAGGCCCTGCATCGCAGTGCTAGCTGTGCCACTAGAGATCCTGGTTCGAATCCAGACTCTGTCGTAGCCGGCCGTGACCGGGAGACCCATGGGGAGGCGCACAATTGGCCCAGCGTCGTCTAGGGTAGGGGAGGGAATGGCCGGCAGGGATGTAGCTCAGTTGGTAGGGCATGGCGTTTGCAACGCCAGGGTTGTGGGTTCGATTCCCACGGGGGTATGAAAAAAAATAAAAATAATGTATGCACTCACTAACTGTTAGTCGCTCTGGATAAGAGTGTCTGCTAAATGACTTAAATGTAATCCCTCTCTCCCTACCCCTGAAATCATCCCTCCCCGACATCATCCCTCTCTCCCTACCCCTGACATCATCCCTCTCCCTACCCCTGACATCATCCCTCCCCCTGACATCCTCCCTCTCTCCCTACCCCTGACATCATCCCCTCCCCCTGACATCATCCCTCTCTCCCTACCCTGACATCATCCCTCTCTCCCTACCCCTGACATCATCCCCTCTCCCTCCCCCTGACATCATCCCTCTCTCCCTACCCCTGACATCATCCTCTCTCCCTACCCCTGACATCATCCCCTCTCCCTCCCCCTGACATCATCCCTCTCTCCCTGACATCATCCCTCTCTCCCTACCCCTGACATCATCCCTCTCTCCCTACCCTGACATCATCCCTCTTCCCTTCCCTGACATCATCCCTCTCTCCCTTCCCTGACATCATCCCTCTCTCCCTACCCCTGACATCCTCTTACTGTCCTCAGCCCCCTGCACATCCCCTGACAGCTAGAATAATAACCCTGGTTCATCACTGCCCACCTAAAGTCCAATAACCAAAATCTTTACTTGCCACACACCCCGGGACTCAATTACTTTATTGACATGTAATCTTCATAAGGGGAGAAATATTGAGCATGTAAGCCAGGTAGTTATGAAGACATCTTATCATATTATCTACATGAGGGTTGTAGGGCTAGGACCTGACAAAGCTAATTATAATGGTACATGTTTCAGAGCACACAGGGTATTATGTACTTGGCTGGACCAGCAAGCCCCAGCTGAGGTATGGAGAGGATGGATGTCAGCTCAGGGCATTGGAATTAATTAAGTAAAATATTATTGAGCGCACATCACAACGCTGATACCTTTGATCGCTTCATTTGTATCCTGTAGGGGCTTGGAAACAGCTTAGCCAAAACGGCTAATAGTAACAACAAAACAACTGTAGCATAACACAATAGATGACCTGCTCTATCTGAGAAAGAAAACAACTAAAATTGGATTGAAACAAATGCTAGGCCGCTGCCTTGAATTACTGTTTAAAGTCCAGCGGATATCAGCTGTTGTTTGTATATCGGTGACTTGAGCAGTTCCTGGGCCAAGATCCTGGGCCAAGATCCTGGGCCAAGATGTCATAGTGGGTTAGTGATAGTGACAGGCAGTAAGGGAAGGGCCTGAGGTTCTGTTCTCTCTCCTCTCCTCAAGGTTATCTTCATATCCTCCTCTCCTCTCAGAGCCTCCATTAGGATCTACTGCCTGCCTGCTTCAGTACCAACGCATCACATAGCGCTCTCTGAAAACACATAATAGATCATTTTATTTTGTTGATGTCTTCTGATAGCACTCTGAACAGTTCAAAATAATAGTATTTCTCCTATACCTGGTGTAAGTCTATGTATGAAAAAATATGTTTTATGTTAATCTATGTTTCTAGTGTAAGTCTATGTATGAAAAAAAATGTGGTGTTCATTTGTCTTTTTCTCGATACAAGTGCCAAAAGGCATTAAAAACACACGCTAGCCCAGCCCAGGCCAGAATCATATCCCGAAGTCATCCACATCTCAGGGTCACAGTGCGTAAACAAAAGACCACCACACCGCGAGACATGCACGCGTGTTCACTCCAATTCATCTAATTTCAAGCCATTTCCCCTTTTCCACCGCCATCCAATTACCCCTGAATCAGGGTTCACCCTGGAGCCCTCAGACGTAGCTAGAGGAGAGACAACTGGACCATGCTCCTGAGGGTTGCCAGGTAGTACTAGCTTAATGGTGTCAAGTGGAAAGAGGTTTTTTTGGTCTTTCTCAGGAGGCAACCCCCTGTGAAATGTATCCAGGCCTTCAGAAGTGCTCATATCATTCCATACTTAAGTCCCTAACACCCATAAAGTCATTATTATTTTCCTGACTTACTGTTATATATCACTTTTTGTTTTAGCAGTTACTGGTTAAGATTGCTGGTAGCTTGACTCCCCACACTGTGATTTCCAAGCCACCAAATGCAGCTGTTTTCACATGTGAATTTCACAGATAATGAATATGAGGTTAAAAAGTAGCGGTGTCCCTTTAAAATGCAGATATCATGTACCGTCTACTGGCTCATACATCATTGAGGTCAATCAGAAGGTTTGGTTTTTGAAAAGGAATTGCATCCTTACAGAGGGGGAAAGCAGTCGTTAAAAATCTATCTTGAATAAATTCAACCATCTGACCTAAATGACTCAGATGTCAACCCAATCATCTCGCAGCCACACGACATGTCAGAAACGATCTACCAATCAAATTATGACAGTAAAATAACTTGTCTGCTCGTATTAAAGTGACGGAGAAACCTGTTCCTTCCGTTTAAAGCCATTTAGTCAGCGAGTCGTTGTGACAGATTAAAAGGTTGTTTTGGATGCTGTACCATTCGGCTGACTTCACTCTCTCTTCGTTCTGGTGAAGCAGGAATGTTGATTTTGGTTATTATTATGAAAGACCTGCTAATTCCTCCTCTAACTCAAGCTACCTATTCTAATCCAAGACATTAATAAAACACATAAATAGGCTCTGATATCATGACCCAAGCACTTCATTTGACCACACAGACATTGACATTGTGATTGGTTATTCAAATAAGACACCCCTCTGATTTGTTAAGTAGGAGAGCCAAGCACAAAGAGGCTAAGATATTTAACATTTTTAGCTCCCCCTGCATCCACCCATTCAGAAGATGATGGACTTTCCAAGGCAACGGGTCCCAACGAGGGTTTCACACCGCCCCTGATGTAATGAATACTCCACAGGGCAGTTAATGTGAGCTATGCTGATACTCCCACCATAGTTTGTGTTCAGACATCACAGCTTAGTGTCTGCTGATTGTATATTGAAGCCGAGGCCAGTTAACAATAAATTACTGGATTCACCAGCCAGAGAGAAACCCAATGGTAATTGACAGATGAGTTGAGCTCCTTCCACCACATTAGCTGTGGAACACTGAGACTGAGCTGGGAATGGTAGTGTGTGTTCGTGCGTGCTTGTGAGTATGCGTGTCCTAAACTAAAGATGTGTGTGTGTGTCTCTAAACTAAAGATGCTGTGGCTGATGTGTCACTTATATATAGTACACACTGTACTCATTCTTTCACATAAACATTTTAGTCATTTAGCAGACGCTCTTATCCAGAGCGACTTACAGTTAGTGAGTGCATACAATTATTATTATTATTAAACGCCATGCTCTACCAACTGAGCTACATCCCTGCCAGCCATTCCCTCCCCTACCCTGGACGACGCTGGGCCAATTGTGCGCTGCCCCATGGGTCTCCCGGTCGCGGCCGGCTACGACAGAGCCTGGATTCGAACCAGGATCTCTAGTGGCACAGCCTTAGACCACTGCGCCACTCGTTGCTGTGTAGTAGATGAACCATGCATGCTCCCTCCCTCACTGCTGTGATGGTTATACTGCGTGCATGCCTGACGACTGTTACGAGTGAGCAAGACAATAAGCTTGGCGATGTAGCTATGTCGTTAATCCATTGGGGTAAGAGAAATCACCCATCATGATTAACTGACAGGGAACTGATTGCATAAGATGTTAATCTGATTAGATTTTAGACATATTTTCATCTTGAGTGTTTAGTGAGTGTGATTAACAAGTAGTACTCAATTAATGTAGAATTACACATGTTAACTCTGAATTAATTCACAGTTCATTCGGACAAATCAGGCTACAAAAAATGTAATGACAGTTGACCATTTCTAACTCAATTACTCATCATGCCTGTTTTATGTGATGAACACCTCAACATAATTTTTTTTCTCCCAATGACCTAGTTTTAGGATTACTTTAATAATGCTATCAGAGTTCACTGATTCTTCTGTCCTTTCAGCATGACAAGTAACCTAGCAACTACCAAATCATTAGAAGCTCTTCATCCTCTTTGTGAAGGGTAGAAAGAACCTTCCACCGGCTCACACTACACACTAAGCCATGCCTTTCACAAAGGAGAAACTAGAGGACCCATCGATCCTGGCGTATAAATATGCTAACTATCTGGCTACCGTCCACCATCATTCATTACCCTGATGGACTCCTCTGTTTCCAAACTGGGGAGGGAAAACCGCTGCAGACCTGTGCTAGCTAACTTCTGGCAGGGACTAAAAGTAATACTGGGAAACACTAGACCACATCTCAAATGTCCCCTGGGTGCGGTAGCGGACACATATCACAGTGGAACATGAAGGATAGTTTGACTTGCTTAGCAATCGGCTTTGAGAGCTGGTTTCTAACAGCAATGTGGCCTATCCATTAGATATATGCTTTGTTTATTCACTGTCACTGTCACTGTCACTGTCACTGAGACTGAGGCTGACCAGTAATGCCAGGAACTGGACCAGGTTCAGTGGAACCAGAGGGATGTTATTGCAGAGTGGCCTGGGCCTGGGCTTGGGTTGGCAAGAACTCATGTCCTTGTCTGTCTATCTCCCTGACAGTTTCTCAGTAGACGCCTGGGTATCGTTTCACTCTTACCAGTGTTGGGCTTGTATAAGACTAACTGGGTGAGTCCATAGTGTCTTTGTCATGGTAAATATCATGGGCATGTCTGTAATGGTCACGGAAGGTAAAGATTTAGGAGGATGGGTGTTCCAACACTGCTCATAACAGTTTCTGGAATTAAACATTTTATTTGATCTCTAAACTAAGTGGCACTGTTTATAGTCTTTTAGTCAAAACAAATTTAGCACATCTTCCACTTCACTTAAACACGTCTTAAGAGGAAATATCACAAAGGAAAAACATTTACTTTTATTATTCAAAAAGTGAAAAAAAATTAACAAATATCTTTTAAACGAAATCCCAAATAATCTTGACACAAAACTTGACGGTGTCATCTTTCCACTTGAAGTTCTACCTGTATACATTCAACTTCAGTTTTCGGAACTCGGCACCTCAAGAGACTTGTTCGACTACATCAAACAGCAAGGTAAAAAACAATAGTGTCACTGACATTTCCCCCAAACCTAGCACAAACAGAATTATTCAGAAGGAGAGAGAGAGGAGAGAGAGGAGGGTGCCATTCACAAACTGAAAGATAATGACACTTGGTAGAAGGCAGCGATCTCAAAGCATTTTAGAGCTGCATGCCATGGCAGAGTTCAGCAGTTGAAACTGCCAATGAAGTTTTAATCTAGCCGAGCCCCAGCCTCCTCATCTCTAACAGAGCGAAAGAACGTCCCGTGAGTTCCAGGTTGCGTCCCAAATGGCACCTTAATCCCTATATAGTGCACTCCCTTTTTTACCAGCCATATTGACCCTGGTCAAAAGTAGTGCACTAAATAGGGAATAGGTTGTCATTTGGGATACAACCCATTGAGTTCCAGTTCTCTCCTGGATAATAACAGTGATATTCAAGGCCTGCCTCCAAAAATGAGGTCTCATCATAATTTCTCCGGCGAGGAGAGGAGAGAGGAGTGTGGTGTGTTTTGGACATGGTGCCCAGTTCCCCCTCATCTCATCCATCTCCATAGCCCAGCACTAATGGATATTCATGTTGCAGAGCCAATCCACTCCTGAGAGGAATAACATCACCTCCCTCCGATAAAGGCAACAGAGCCGCACCTCACAGAGGGCCAGCAGATATACCACAGAGGGCCAGCAGATATACCACAGAGGGACAGTAGATATACCACAGAGGGACAGTAGATATACCACAGAGGGACAGTAGATATACCACAGAGGGACAGTAGATATACCACAGAGGGACAGCAGATATACCACAGAGGGACAGCAGATATACCACAGAGGGACAGTAGATATACCACAGAGGGACAGTAGATATACCACAGAGGGACAGTAGATATACCACAGAGGGACAGTAGATATACACAGAGGGACAGTAGATATACCACAGAGGGACAGTAGATATACCACAGAGGGACAGCAGATATACCACAGAGGGACAGTAGATATACCACAGAGGGACAGTAGATATACCACAGAGGGACAGCAGATATACCACAGAGGGACAGCAGATATACCACAGAGGGACAGTGGTCTAAGGCACTGCATCGCAGTACTAGCTGTGCCACTAGAGATCCTGGTCCGAATCCAGGCTCTGTCGTAGCCGGCCGCGACCGGGAGACCCATGGGGCGGCGCACAATTGGCCAAGCGTCGTCCAGGGTAGGGGAGGGAATTGCCGGCAGGGATGTAGCTCAGTTGGTAGAGCATGACGTTTGCAATGCCAGGGTTGTGGGTTCGTTTCCCACGGGGGGCCAGTATGAAAAATGTATGCACTCACTAACTGTAAGTCGCTCTGGATAAGAGCGTCTGCTAAATGACTAAAAATGTTAAATTAAAAAAATGTAGATATACCACAGAGGGACAGTAGATATACCACAGAGGGACAGTAGATATACCACAGAGGGACAGTAGGTATACCACAGAGGGACAGTAGATATACCACAGAGGGACAGTAGGTATACCACAGAGGGACAGTAGATATACCACAGAGGGACAGCAGATATACCACAGAGGGACAGTAGATATACCAGAGGGCCAGCAGATATACCACAGAGGGACAGCAGATATACCACAGAGGGACAGCAGATATACCACAGAGGGACAGTAGATATACCACAGAGGGACAGTAGATATACCAGAGGGCCAGCAGATATACCACAGAGGGACAGTAGATATACCACAGAGGGACAGTAGATATACCACAGAGGGACAGTAGATATACCACAGAGGGACAGTAGATATACCACAGAGGGACAGCAGATATACCACAGAGGGACAGTAGATATACCACAGAGGGACAGTAGATATACCACAGAGGGACAGTAGATATACCACAGAGGGACAGTAGATATACCACAGAGGGACAGTAGATATACCACAGAGGGACAGTAGATATACCACAGAGGGACAGCAGATATACCACAGAGGGACAGCAGATATACCACAGAGGGACAGCAGATATCTAATGGAACGTATTCAATCAAAACCTGGAACCAGATAACAAATGGGAAAAGAGACAGTGGCAGCAAAGTGAAAACGAACCTAAACGGAATAGGAATACAAACATGATTCTCGCAGCAAGGAGATAGGCCTATATGACTTATAAGCCTAAAAACAGGTTATCGGTTTAGGACCCAAACAAAGTCTCATATAAGCTGACTCAAGATCATTAAAACATATTAACCCACATAAACTAGTTTTGGAAATGAAAAGCATTTGACGGTGCACTAAACTCAAGTGATTAATACACAGGATTGTTTGGGGAAAGGAATCCGCCCTGTTCGCCCATTATATATTCTTGGCATCCAATCTAAGTGTAGCTCGAAGGTGGAAATATGCATGATGGCTATTTCTTCCCTCCCACCCTCTCCCCTCTGTCCCTCCCTCCCTCACACCTCCGTCCCTCCCTCCCTCCCACTCCCTCTCTCCCTCCCTCCCTCCCAGGGAGGGGAGAGGGAGAGGGAGGGAGGGACGGAGGGGGATGGAGGGACGAAGGGAAGAGGGAGGGAGGGACGGAGGGGAGAGGGAGGGAGGGATGGAGTGGAGAGGGAGAGAGGGACGGAGGGGAGAGGGAGAGAGGGACGGAGGGGAGAGGGAGGGAGGGGAGAGGGAGGGAGGGATGCAGGGGAGAGGGAGGTGGGAGGGAGGGAGGAATAGCTATCAGCAGGTGTAGACACTACATGACCAACAGTATGTGGACACCTGCTATTCCAACATCTCATTCCAAAATCATGGGCATTAATATGAAGTTGGTCCCCTGTTTGCTGCTATAACAGCCTATACTCTTCTGGGAAGGCTTTCCATTAGATGTTAGAACATTGCTGCCGGGACGTGCTTCCATTCAGCCACAAGAACATTAGTGATGTCGGGCACTGATGTTAGTCTCGCAGTCAGCGTTCCAATTCATCCCAAAGGTGTTAGATGGGGTTGAGGTCAGGGCCAGTCAAGTTCTTCCACACCGATATCGACAAACCCTTTCTGTATGGACCTGTCAAGAGTGGAGTGTAGTGGGATGTGGAATCACACGCAGGACACAGAGATATAAATCCAAAGGTCTTTAGTGAAGTCCGTAGAAACACGCCAACAACGGCCACAGGCCACAGGCGAAATAAACGCACACTAAACTGAACAAAGTAAGTGTGCACAAAGTGCAGGACTCTCTAAATCAACACGAAATAAAGAGAGAACAAAATACAGCGGACCAAAACTACCACACGACAGTCAAACAATTACACACAACACCTAAACTAACACAAGGAACTAAATAGGGTGCCTAATGAGACTAAACACTAAACAGGTGTGACAAACAGACAAAACCAATCAAACATGAAACATCGAACGGTGGCAGCTAGTACTCCGGAGACGACGACCGCCGAAGCCTGCCCGAACAAGGAGGAGGGGCCGCCTCAGCCGAAACCGTGACAGGACCTCGCTTTGTGCATGGGGGCATTGTCATGCTGAGACAGGAAAGGGCCTTCCCCAAACTGTTGCCACAAAGTTGGAAGCACAGAATCGTCTAGAATGTCATTGTATGCTGTAGCGTTAAGATTTTCCTTCACTGGAACTAAGGGGCCTAGCCAGAACCATGAAAAACAGCCCCAGACCATTATTCCTCCTCCACCAAATTTTACAGTTGGCACTATGCATTGGGGCAGGTAGCGTTCTCCTGGCATCCGCCAAATCCAGATTCGTCCGCCAGACTGCCAGATGGTGAAGCGTGATCATCACTCCAGAGAACGTGTTTCCACTGCTCCAGAGTCCAATGGTGGCGAGCTTTACACCACTCCAGCCGATGATTGGCATTGCGCATGGTGATCTTAGGCTTGTTTGCGGCTGCTCGTCCATGGAAACTCATTTCATGAAGGTCCCGACGAACAGTTCTTGTGCTGATGTTGCTTTCAGAGGCAGTTTGAAACTCGGTAGTGAGTGTTGCAACGGAGGACAAACGATTTTGACGCACTACGCGCTTCAGCACTCGCCTGTCCCGTTCTGTGAGCTTGTGTGGCCTACCACTTCGCGGCTGAGCTGTTGTTGCTCCTAGACGTGTCCACTTCACAATAACAGCACTTACAGTTGACTGGGGCAGCTCTAGCATGGCAGAAATGTGACGAACTGACTTGTTGAAAGTCACTGAGCTCTTCAGTATGGGCCATTCTACTGCCAATATTTGTCTATGGAGATTGCAGGGCTGTGTGCTCGATTTTATACACCTGTCAGCAACAGGTGTGGCTGAAATAGCTGAATCCACTCATTTGAAGGGGTGTCCACATACACTGCATGGCCAAAAGTATCTCTCTAGGCCCAGCTAAGCTCTAAAATACAGTACTGATCACCCACCTAAAATACAGTACTGATCACCCACCTAAAATACAGTACTGATCACCCACCTAAAATACAGTACTGATCACCCACCTAAAATACAGTACTGATCACCCACCTAAAATACAGTACTGATCACCCACCTAAAATACAGTACTGATCACCCACCTAAAATACAGTACTGATCACCCACCTAAAATACAGTACTGATCCCCCACCTAAAATACAGTACTGATCACCCACCTAAAATACAGTACTGATCACCCACCTAAAATACAGTACTGATCACACACCTAAAATACAGTACTGATCACCCACCTAAAATACAGTACTGATCACCCACCTAAAATACAGTACTGATCACCCACCTAAAATACAGTACTGATCCCCCACCTAAAATATAGTACTGATCACCCACCTAAAATACAGTACTGATCACCCATCTAAAATACAGTTCTGATCACCCATCTAAAATACAGTTCTGATCACCCATCTAAAATACAGTACTGATCCCCCACCTAAAATACAGTACTGATCCCCCACCTAAAATACAGTACTGATCACCCACCTAAAATACAGTACTGATCACCCACCTCTTTCTGCTCTCTCGCTCACTCTCTCTCTCGCCCCTATATCTACATACCTCTCTCCCTCCATCTCTTCCATCTCTCCCTTTCTATCCCCTTACCTCCCTCTATCTCACCCATCTTTCTCTCCCCCTTTCTCCCTCACCACTTCTCACCCACAGCTCTGTCATCAGGCCTGTCCCGTCTCTCCAGCACGGCCTGACAGCCCATTCCTCATCATTTCTCTGTTTAGGCAAAACCCAACTCTCCCCCTAATGGTTCTGCTGCTCTGCTCTGAACACTTCCAGATGCTTGTGTATTTGTTGTGCCTCAACAGTAAAACAGTTTACTCTTAGTTTGGATGCCTTCCCGGGGATGGGGTGTGTGGGTGTGTTTGTGTGCGTGTGTTTGCGAGCGTGCACACGTGTGTGTTTATTGAACGCTGTAGCTCCACAGATCGCCCCCATGTGTAAAAAAGCGAACTGTGAGGCAAACGTGACAAATCCCATGGGTGTCGTCAGTGTGTGTGTGTGTGTGTGCGTGCCTGCGTACGTTAGGGGGTTTGAAGGCTTCGAATGCCTGCTTTCCTCCAGGGGTTTTAATAGCAGTTGTGCACCATATCAAATACATACATACTAAGCATCTGGAAGCAGTCCCAGAATGAGAGCATTAAACTAGGTCTCGTTGTTTATTCTCCGTTTACTTAGCAGTTTATACACTGGGATCACTTTCATTTAGGCCTGTCACTGGTGAAGGATGGACCACATCAAACAGTCTGATCCAGTAAAGAGCCGTGGCTGATGCCCAAGACGTATATTAGCCTAAATATGCAGAGAATCGTAACTTTTAACAGGAAGAAAAACCATTTATTTCAACTATAGAGTCCTGTACAGAAATAGATCCATCAAATCTGGAGCATCAAAAGTTGTTGTTGTTGTCATACATGTTTTACGCCTACAGATAATTACATCTATCAAATAAACTCGGGATCCATCTCTGAGAACATGATATTGTCAGATAATGACATGTTGTTGTTAAACCATCACACGCATTATGTTTGACAGGTTTTATTATAATTCTACCTTGATTCTATATTACCTATAGTAAGTCATTATGGAGGAATGCTCCATTTAAACTCTTTAGGTATTTATTATTTGTCTAGTTTAGGTATGTTGTGAGGACAAACTTATTATGTACTTATGAACTTTATCACCAATATCTAACGATTATGATAATGATAATATACCATAAACTTTAGTCCGAGACCTGTCATTGAGAGACCAAATCCACAATGTTATTCTAAGTGTCATGTACTCTGATGGTGAGATACATTTTGACTCCTCCACACAGCCAACCCCAGACAGCGGCTCCTCCTGGAGCTGTGTCCCTGCTCTCCACCTGGGCACTGACCTGCAACCACTGGCCCCTCACTGGAGCTCCAGACTGCAGTAATTACTAGTGGCAGCTGGGCTCTGGGGCCCCTATAACATCAGTAGAGAGAGAGATATAAAGACATGGTGAGTGTGTGGTGAGGCTCTCTGTAGCAGACATGGGGCTGTCAGACCTGCTAGCTACATCCCAACAACCAGGGCCATGTAGGTGATAACACAGACAGACATCCCTGGACCACGGTTCATCAAACCACAGCTAAATATAATTGATACTCTATCACAGATATATGGTGAATCATTAAAAGGGATTATGAACTTTATCACCAATATCTAACGATTATGATAATGATAATATACCATACTAAAACCTCTACAGTGATAACGAAGTGTATCAACCATTTTTGTTAGCATAATGTGACACAGTGTCTATTGAAACATCCTCATCTCACAGAGGAAGTAGGTAGAAGGTAGGAACCCAAAGAGATTTATAGTAATGGCTCCCCCATAATAATTATATAGAGTATGTTTAAAAGCACAGATAAACAAGTGGGTTGTCGTGCTGTAAGGAGCGAGGCGGACTGAGGTGGACTGAGGCGGGGGACATATAGAGAGGAGATGATGGTTGAAGATGAGGGCTGTGTTATCGAAGGCTGCAGCGCTAGTGTCCTAAACATAACAAATGGTGACCTTCGCCTCACCAAGGCCCAGATCTAGGCGGGAGGGAGAGATATCTCACACGTCAGATTCCATCACCTTTTAATGGACTGTTCCCTGGCCGGCCTGATGTTGACAAAGCATAGTTTCTCTCTGGCTGTGTCCCAAATGGCACAATAGTCCCTATGGGCCCTGGTCAAAAGTAGTGCATTATAAAGGGAATAGGGTGCCATTTGGGTCTGTCCCTGTCCCTCTTCCTACATCTCAGGGAAAGCTGCTGGTCAGTCACTATGTAATTGATCTGTTCTTGGCACTGGGTGGGAGGAGGGGTGTGTGTGCGTGTGCATGGGTGAGTAAGTCTTGCCTGTGTGCGTGGGCACACTGCCGCTGTGTGCGTGGGCACACTGCCGCTGTGTGTTTGTGTGTGTGTGAGGTGCTCACTGTTGACCTCTTGAGCTGGCCCACTAAGGAGTCGGGCGCATCACAGCGGCAGTGTTTTGCATGGCAGAGACAAAGAGCATGCTTAAAGCTACTACCCTGCTGTGAGGTCTGGTGCTATAGCCTCAGGGTCACTCACACAACATCGCTACAGACACAGAGAACCAGTGACCTTGTATTTCTACTAAAACCCTGGCTGGCTGATGGCCTTACTGCAGCTGCAAGATGTAGGATCTGTAGGGAATGTATGCTTCTGATATTAACGCAATTGTACCGCAAATGCTTCTCATCAATATAATTTAAAACATATTTTCTGCTAAAACTGGGGCAACTTTAGAAACGCAGTAGACTTTGATACTAAAAATATGTGTTTGATCTGTATGAAGGTATACATCTGGAACTATGTTAATCCCTTCCATACATTAGATCGGAATAGGGCATAATCAATGACTAGCATCAACAGATCAAGGATGGTTGACATATACACGCTCACATTAAATCAATAGTTTCAACCTAGATTATACATTTCAGCATCCATCAACTACTCAAAGAGATGACAAAAGAGACTGTTAATATTATGATCTAATATAAATCTCAAGTCCACTATTCTCTCAATCCGGTTAATCAATAAGAAGAAAAACATGCATATTCGTTTACATTATCAAAGGGCTTACCCTTTAATGAACATCATAAAGATGAAGGCCATTAATATACATTGTCCTGACGTTGTTCATTCTCCATCTCATTCTCTGATGTAGAGAGGGGTCATCAAAGAATAGAGAGGAGAGATCTCTCTGGAGTAGACAGGGGTCATCAAAGAATAGAGAGGAGAGATCTCTCTGGAGTAGAGAGGGGTCATCAAAGAATAGAGAGGAGAGAACTCTCTGGAGTAGACAGGGGTCATCAAAGAATAGAGAGGAGAGATCTCTCTGGAGTAGACAGGGGTCATCAAAGAATAGAGAGGAGAGATCTCTCTGGAGTAGAGAGGGGTCATCAAAGAATAGAGAGGAGAGATCTCTCTGGAGTAGACAGGGGTCATCAAAGAATAGAGAGGAGAGAACTCTCTGGAGTAGACAGGGGTCATCAAAGAATAGAGAGGAGAGAACATCCTTACCTTGTTTTTTAAAAACATTTTATTGTCTTAAAATAATAACAAAGAAAATATTTATCCTGTAATAAGTCTGATCTAGTGAGGACCAGACAGGCTCATAAGGAAGGGTAATCTTTACCTTTGTGGTTCTTGCCGTCTCTAGAGCCTCTGGGTAGAGGAGTGTAGAGCATGGAGGGACACTCAGACTTAGGGTCACCTGGGGCCTGAGGAAAGGAAACACACACTCACACTTTACTATTTAGATTGTAGAAGAAAAAACATGTCCTCTGCAATCAAACAAATTCAGAGATAGAGAGAGAGAGGGAGAGAGAGAACGAGAGAGAGAGAGAGAGAGAGAACTGATTCAGAAAGAGAAAGAGAGATACAGAATGAGGGGGGTAGAGGGATTTAATTGCCGTGACTGATTGTCCAAGTGCCATAAATTCTATTGCTGAGGACAGGTAATGTTGGAGCTCCATTCCTGTGTTATTGTGAGGGAAGCAGCACGCTGGGACAGATCAGGTTTTATTACTTTGTTGTGGAGAGGTAGGAGCTAAAACATGTGACTTTGATGCTCTGTCCCCCTCCTCTCCCCTTCCGGCCAGTTAAAGGGGGGTCTATGGCAGGGAAGGCCTCATGACTATGAGCCATGACCTGCAGTAGGGGTCAAACCAAGGGCACACGCCGCTCACTATGACACACAGGCCCTCTGACCCTAACCCTAACCCTAACTAACACACTACTACTGCTATCTGACCACACACCAACAGATGGCTTTCAGGTTTCAGAGTTAAATCCACTGTTTTCTGAGCACTCAGCTCTTCTACACAGGGTGTGTTTTTGGTAAGTGTGCCGCAATATTCAAAGGGTGTTTCTAAACAGGTCACATGTTGTGGAGAGGTAGGAGTTGTTGTTGTTCTTCTTCTTCTTTTTGTGCACCTTCAAGGACCCAAACATCCTGTTTTATTAGCCTTCTGTTCCCTGGACTTGTAGCTGTTTCAACAGGCAGTTCATCATGATGCGGTCCTATCTGATGCCTTTGCAGAAATACTCTCCTTTCCTCTCCTCCTGGGAGGAATTCACCAGGCTTTTAATCATAGCAGAACACTAAAGTGACAAATACATATTAGAGATGGTTTAGTGCTGATATTCCTCTGGTGTAGTTGATTCTCTAGTCTACAGCCTCCATGCACAACCTTGAGGAATGCGAGCGGTGGACAATGCTAAATGAAAACATATTCTTCATTGGCGAGGAGAGTGGTGTAAATTGAAAATGATCACATAATGTGCTTTCAGATAGGATCTCAGAAGGTCATTCCAGTACAGGGCTAGGCAACACATGCTTTATATTACTAGAAGAAGAGTCTGGCACAAATAACATCAACGAGTTCTGGATGTAATTAATGACTTACTGGTAGATGAGCGAATTAGAATTAAAACATCACAAAATATCCTGTCGACATAAAACCTTTATATTTCACTTCTGGGGACAGTAGTTTGGGTGTTATAGCTATTTAAGGTAGTATTTTTTTTTTACAGTGTTATATCTTACAACCAGTGTAAAGAATTGTAGGGTAAACACTGATCACTGTCGGTGGTGAGTAAAGTAAGTCTCCCTACATTTTCAATGCATTTTTCCACGATAGGTAGGTACCACAGGAGGTTGGTGTTACCTTAATTGGGGAGGACGGGCTCTTGGTAATGACTGGAGCAGAATAGGTGGAATGGTATAAAATACATCAAACACATGGTTTCTATGAGTTTGATGCCATTCCATTTGCTCAGTTCCAGCCATTATTATGAGCCGTCCTCCCCTCAGCAGCCTCCTGTGGGGGGTAAACACTCTTGCAAAATTCACTACACCACAGCTTTAAAGTAGTATTCTACTTTACCATATCTAACAACTATTATATCCTAACATCCCCCAGTCATTGGGTTCTGACTACATAATAGGGCTGGGTCTTAGACATAAAATTACAACCGATAGAACAGCTAACCATTGATTTGAATGGGAGTAAATGTGAACGTCCGTTCTACCCAGTTCTAATTCTATGGTCTGAGAGGCAGCCCATAGAGCCTCAGAGCAATCTGACTGCCTGGTTCATTTCCTGTCTTGCCGGAGAGATCACCGACTCTGGCCCTCCTCTGCAGGGTTGTGCTTCATTCAGAATTTAATTGAGAATGTCTCAAATTCCAATTTAATTATTGAATTTGAATTGAATTTGAATTGAAGTAGTAAACAGGATACAGAATTGCAATTCAAATTTGATTTAAAGGAAATAGAACTGAATTCCGTTAAATTCATAAAACATGTCATTATAGACATGCATATAAAATATTTTTGAAACAATTGATTTTCAGGACAAACTCTTAAAAAGAATGATCAAGGAAAAAACCTGTATGCAAATATTCTAAGATATTATATTTCATTAATCACTTACATTTTGTTCAATATGGGGAAAATACTACCCTTCCCAGAATGCATCAGTTTAACACTCAAGTTGACCCTAAAGCCTTCAAAATGAAGCCAAACAAATTAAATGGTTGGTGGAAATATAATTAGCTATTCTAAGCACTAAGGTTTAAAAGAGTATATGAACAGTATATGAAAAATCCAGAAAATCACATTGTATGATTTTTAAGTAATTAATTTGCATTTTATTGCATAACATAAGTATTTGATAAATCAGAAAAGCAGAACTTAATATTTGGTACAGAAACCTTTGTTTGCAATTACAGAGATCATACGTTTCCTGTAGGTCTTGACCAGGTTTGCACACACTGCAGCAGGGCCCACTCCTCCATACAGAACTTCTCCAGATCCTTCAGGTTTCGGGGCTGTCGCTGGGCAATACGGACTTTCAGCTCCCTCCAAAGATTTTCTATTGGGTTCAGGTCTGGAGACTGGCTAGACCACTCCAGGACCTTGAGATGCTTCTTACGGAGCCACTCCTTAGTTGCCCTGGCTGTGTGTTTCGGGTCGTTGTCATGCTGGAAGACCCAGCCACGACCCATCTTCAATGCTCTTACTGAGGGAAGGAGGTTGTTGGCCAAGATCTTGCGATACATGGCCCCATCCATCCTCCCCTCAATACGGTGCAGTCGTCCTGTCCCCTTTACAGAAAAGCATCCCCAAAGAATGATGTTTCCATCTCCATGCTTCACGGTTGGGATGGTGTTCTTGGGGTTGTACTCATCCTTCTTCTTCCTCCAAACACGGCGAGTGGAGTTTAGACCAAAATCTCTATTTTTGTCTCATCAGACCACATGACCTTCTCCCTTTCCTTCTCTGGATCATCCAGATGGTCATTGGCAAACTTCAGACGGGCCTGGACATGCGCTGGCTTGAGCAGGGGGACCTTGCGTGCGCTGCAGGATTTTAATCCATGACGGCGTAGTGTGTTACTAATGGTTTTCTTTGAGACTGTGGTCCCAGCTCTCTTCAGGCCATTGACCAGGTCCTGCTGTGTAGTTCTGGGCTGATCCCTCACCTTCCTCATGATCATTGATGCCCCACGAGGTGAGATCTTGCATGGAGCCCCAGACCGAGGGTGATTGACCGTCATCTTGAACTTCTTCCATTTTCTAATAATTGCGCCAACAGTTATTGCCTTCTCACCAAGCTGCTTGCCTATTGTCCTGTAGCCCATCCCAGCCTTATGCAGGTCTACAATTTTATCCCTGATGTCCTTACACGGCTTTCTAGTCTTGGCCATTGTGGAGAGGTTGGAGTCTGTTTGATTGAGTGTGTGGACAGGTGTCTTTTATACAGGTAATGAGTTCAAACAGGTGCAGTTAATACAAGTTATGAGTGGAGAACAGGAGGGCTTCTTAAAGAAAAACTAACAGCTCTGTGAGAGCCGGAATTCTTACTGGTTGGTAGGTGATCAAATACTTATGTCATGCAATAAAATGCTAATTAATTATTTAAAAATCATACAATGTGATTTTCTGAATTTTTGTTTTAGATGCCGTCTCTCACAGTTGAAGTGTACCTATGATAAAAATTACAGACCTCTACATGCTTTGTAAGTAGGAAAATCGGCAGTGTATCAAATACTTGTTCTCCCCACTGTATATTCTTTGGTATCTGGAAGTGTAGCCTGTCAGATTAAATGAAACCCTCATGTTCTATGACTGAGTGGAATTTTCACTGAATTAAATTCTACTTCCTGTCACTCAAACTCAAATTCTAATTCTATATCCTGTGGGCTGTGGATAATTCAATTTGACTTTCAACTCATGAGTTGAATGGGAGCCAATTCCAAAATTCTGAATTGAGTACAACCCTGCTCCCGTGTTCCTCCCCTGTCCCCACAAAGACCATCCTAATCCTGCTGCTTGTCCACAATGAATCTTCCCACCGGCCACCACCCACAGACTGAGATTAGGGGTGGGGGAGGAGGGGGAGGTAGGGGGATAGTGGTTGGATAGAATGCAATGTTCTGGGGTGGCCCCTCCTTACGGGTTGGCAGGGACGGCAATCAGGTGCTGCACCCCAAAAGTGGTCCGTTGTCAACATCAGAGCATTGCCCTGATCCCCCTCCAGCTGCACCTGACGCCGTCTACCCCCCCTTCACTCTCTCCCTCCCCTCCTTCCCTGACATCTACCCATTCCATGTTTCTGAATGTGTTTTGTCTCATAACTGACTGAGGTCCAATATGCCCAATAGTCCTTAGTTAGGCCTTCGTGTGCCTATGGCAAACTGGAATAATACATGTAATATTATAATATCTATATGCTGCATATTCAGATCAAAAAGGAGCTTCAAATAAATAACAAGCTGATGGATTGAAGAGGGCCTGAGATCACATCAATACTGAGGAATGCTAAAAACAAACACACTTAATGTTTAAAACACACTGAGAGGAGGAGACACTGTGGACTACAAGTCATTACAGCCACCAGCCTCTCTCTCTCTGTCGGTCTCTCTCTCTCTGTCTCTCTCGGTCTGTCTCACTCTTTCTCTCTCTCTGTCTGTCTCTCTCTCTCTCTCTCTCTGTCTCTGTCTCTCTCCTTCTTCCTCTCTCTCGTAGTTGTTCCTGCACTGAGCAGAGGGGGGTGCTGCAGTGTCATCTATTTAAGAGCCTCCCTTCCTCCTCCTCCCTTCCTCCTCCTCTCTGTCCTGTCCAGAGTAGTATGCCCAAGGCATATGCTGAGTGTTCACATCATTATAGTCTGTGCTGTGTGAGTTATCAAAACAGCTTAGGATAACATGGAACACATTTATAGGGTGGGGAGAAGGAAATCTCTCTGATAATGGTTCTGAACAAAGGACAGTGTACATAGCAGCTCTACTTCCAATAGGGACTACTGAGAGAGATAGAGAGAGCGAGAGAGAGAGAGAGAGAGAGAGAGAGAGAAGAGAGAGAGAGAGAGAGAGAGGAGAACATTGAGATGAGGGCATGTAGAATATGTGATGAATATATACCTCAGACCCAATATTGTGTCTATATCAGTATGTGGTGAAGTCAGGTGTTTCTCAGATAGGCAGAGCCAAAACCATGTGCTGGACAGAGCCTTTGGCAAACTCTGTCCAACATTAAGATATCGGAGCCAAATGTTTCATGGGGATTATGTTCAAATATAGTACACTACAAAGTATACTAGGGTGTCAATTGAGTCTCAGACAGATCTCTGAATGGAGTGCCCCATTCGTAAGGAGGGAGGTAGATTCCTCCCTACCTCTCACCTCACCTCGACCTCCCTCCTTAAGACTGACCAGAAATACAATCTAATCAGGGCGAGCAAGGTTACGTTGTAGAGGTCTAGTGGTGTAAACACCCGTTTCTTTTTATCTGCCTCTGCATCTGGACAAGCAGACAAAGTGCTAAAAGGAAATAAATGGGTCCTGACAGCCACATCAAAGGGTTCAGCCAGCGGCTTACTGCTACTTAAGGCACAGGAATGCTGTTGCTAAGCATCAGACCACAACCTATCAGGGCCCAAGGAGTACACGGAAGGGCCGAGGACTGGGCCTTGGAGAGTAGTGAGGGAGAGGGGGATGTGGGGGGAGAAAGAAAGAGAGAGGGTGAGAGAGATGGGGAAAAGAGGGAAGAAAAAGAGGGAGGAGGGGGAGATAGCGAGAGAGAGGAGGGGGAGATAGGGAGAGAGAGGAGGGGGAGATAGGGAGAGGGAGGAGGGGGAGAGAGGGAGAGAGAGGAGGGGGGAGTTAGGGAAAGGGATGAGGGGGGAGATAGGGAGAGAGAGGAGGGGGAGATAGGGAGAGAGGAGGGGGAGATAGGGAGAGGGAGGAGGGGGAGATAGGGAGAGAGAGGAGGGGGAGATAGGGAGAGAGAGGAGGGGGAGATAGGGAGAGGGAGGGAGGGGGAGATAGGGAGAGAGAGGAGGGGGAGATAGGGAGAGAGAGGAGGGGGAGATAGGGAGAGGGAGGAGGGGGAGATAGGGAGAGAGAGGAGGGGGAGATAGGGAGAGGGAGGAGGGGGAGATAGGGAGAGAGAGGAGGGGGAGATAGGGAGAGAGAGGAGGGGGAGATAGGGAGAGAGAGGAGGGGGGAGATAGGGAGAGAGAGGAGGGGGAGATAGGGAGAGGGAAAGTGAGGGAGAAAGAGGGAAAGGGTGAGAGTATCCTGACAGTGAGGGGAGGCTAGGGACTCAAGGAGGTTTTTGTAGCTTAAAGCAATTGTTAGAAGAAACAAGCTTTCTGTTTTGTTTTCTCTTGACACCATCTCTGCTCTTTGCGCTTGCAAAAGACATGTATAAAAATGTCTTTTGAAATGTTTTCTCTTTGGGTCTATATAAAAAATATTTATTTTTTGTGTGAGCGTGAAACATTTGTTCCCGTATTTCCTTTAGCACTTGCACTGCTTTCTGATGATTTTAGAGATCAGAGGAGACAGAAGTTCTACATTTATTTGAGTCAACATTTAATACTGGCCTGACACATTTTTCATAATACTTTAATGTCATTTTGTGCTTCATGCCTCTGATGTTCGGGGTTATGAACATAAAAACATATAAACATCCTGAAAAACAAAGATGCAAAACAAGTGATGGAAAATGAGGCAGAGACATTGACTAACAATATCTAAATAAAATATCAGTTACTGTTAACAATGGCAAACAGACACATTGTTCTAATTTAGACACAAAGACGATTTTCTTATTCAAAGTTAAACTCCAGTTTAAACGTCATAAGAAGCAAATTTGACTACGTAGCAGAGGTACATTTAAGAGCCTAAAACAAATTATAGGTGCATGTTTTTGACAAAGAAAAACTTAGTGCCTAGCAAAAAAACTAATTGAAGTCAAACCTTGAATAATGTTTTTGGGTGTGTGTTTTTGAGGATAAATAATGTAAGAGTTAGTTCAGCACAGTAACAGCATCAACTAAGAGAGAAAGTACTTTTAAGGAAACACTTTTATACCTTTGACCTTGATAACACGCACACACACACGCGCGCACGCACACACACACACAGACTCAGCAAGATAAACTTTGTTAAGAGTGTTCCTTTAATGATTCACCAGTTCTACTCCAGTGAACTGGCTCCGTGTAAATGGACCATGTGATCGCTGATCATAAGACCAGCAACTCTTTGGGGTTGTTTCGCTCAGAGCATAGAAGAGCCTACAACCCTGCCATTGTGTACAGCTTAGTATTAAACAAGCAAAGGATGGATAACACAC